>NW_007245769.1:1693976-1798770 GCF_000164805.1 Carlito syrichta | reverse complement strand
CACTGCAGCCTCGACCTGCTGGGCTCCAGCGATCCTTCCGCCTCAGCCTTCCAAGTAGCTGGAATTACAGGCATGCGCTACCACGCCCGGCTGATTTTTTGATTTATTGTAGAGATGAGTTCTCGCTGCCGAAGCGGGTCTCGAACCCGCGGGCTCAGACAATCCACTCGCCTCAGCCTCCCAAAGGCGCGGGATTACAGGCTGAGCCACCAAGCCCGGCTGATCTTATCATTCTTATGCTTGTCTATAATTCTTTGAAATTTGCAAGATGTACTCTTCTTCTAAGTGTTAACAATAATCCCTACCTATTGTTGTTGTGGAAAATAATTGTTATTATGTATAAGTCATTTAGGACCACCTTGACCCAGTGTGACTTATTACAAGAGACCAGAGAACAGGATTTCCCCAGACTATTTTGTAGACATCTCATATCTTTGCTCACAGTGTAAAGGTGATAGTGATACTAGGAAAGTAAGGAACAATGGCAAGTCAATAGGTCAATAATGCTGCCATGCATTTTCACCCTCATTTCACAAATGTTCTTTTGGGAAGAACCATGTTATTCTACAAAATTCATGTTCTTAAGCCCTTAAATTAATCCATAGACTTAAATTCACGGTTCTTAAATTTTTAATGTAAGTATGTTTATATTTTATTATTACCACTTTATAATTCCTAATGGCTATGTAGACTAGTAAATATAGATAAATCTCTATATATTTTATATCTAAAAATATATACACACACATCTGTGTGTATGTGTAGATAAATAGATTCAGAAATGTTTAAAACTTTTGGAATTTCTATAACCTTATTCTAGAACCTCACACTGGTATAAATAGATACAAGAATGACTATTTTAAATGCTGAAGTAGGTAAAAGGTATATAGTTGACCTTAAGCAGTAGGCAATTTTAAGTGAAATTTTAAAAATAAATTAATTAAATATTATAGTCAATAGAAATATTACTTGTGATGTGTGCAAAGCATAGAATTGGTTCTCATACGGTCTAATGATACTCTTAACTAAGAATTCTATATTAAATGAGAAGTTTCTTGCTCTAATTTAATGGGATAAAAATTTATTCCTATTTTACATAAGCCTTCTCATTATATAGTCAAAAAGAGAAAAAAAATATTTAATGAAATGAAATTAAAAAGATATGTCAAAATATTAACAAACTTTCCTTTTAATTTTAGGTGACAATCTGTAAAGCTTCTTTTAAATCTTTTTTTGTAATTTTTAATTTTAAAGATGTGGGGTACAATTCAGGATTAGGTATAAAGTAGTCATTGTGTCATTGTACAGGTAAAATTTGGGCCTCCACTTGGTCCCCACTTCAGTTTGAGATCAGGTACCCTTACTGACGAAATGCTCCCTGCCACCAGCACTCTGGGCAGTTTCCCACTACTGCCAATCCCTTTCTTAAAGCATTTTGACAATTGTTTAGGATCCGCTTATGAGTGAGAACATGTGGTACTCAGTTCTTTGTTTCTGTGATAGATCACTGTGTATTATAGACTCTAAAAGTTGTCGCAAAGGTCATAATTTTGTCCTCCTTGATGGCTGCATAATACTTTCTTTAACAAAAGCCACTAAAACCTAAATAAGCCACTGTGGTTTTTTGTAACATATAAAAAAATCCTCACAATTTTGTGGACTTATTTTATATTGCTCCTAATATGAGAGAAATAATTGGTTACTTACCAATTATATATTATTATGAAATATGTAGAGTCATAATTTCTATACACATATTTTTTTAAAGCTGCTCCTTTTAAGATTCTCCATCAACTGGAAAACTTAAATTGTGATAATTTGAGAAATGTATAATGTAATACAACACATTAAAATACAATTAGAAATGCAATAACACCAGAGCACATGCCTCTAACTCAAATTTTGTCTGCTAATTGTATCTAGTCCTAGCAGCTTTAAGTTTCACTTGATTTCAACAACTACTCACATGATGGACCTCAGATTTTTAAGCCCACTGGGTTCTATGGCCCTAGTTGGCTTCTGTTCCAGGCACTGACAAATCTGCAGAGTGATGCTGTGTGTATCTTCATCTCCAGATTCTGTAGGTGGTAGACTCTAAGAAGCCTACATTATTTGATACACTGAATACAGGTTTCCTACTCTCCTCAGAAAAAGAAATTGTTTATACAACAAAATAGCAAGGAGCTGAACTGAAAGGCTGGATCAACTTGCAATTTACCTTTGTCTTTCCAAATGGTTCATTAAATAGAAAATGTTCCTTTTTTTTCAAATGCTTATATCAGAGGTCCTAATGGGATTCACTAATTGAGATAATCCTTGGAGTGAATTGTTTTTCTTATTTTGTGCCACTTGTTTGTAGGGGGAAAAGAAGAAATTTTAAATATAATATTTAAATTTTAAATTATTTATATTCCACATGGTTAGCTGAGAATTGAAGACTGTCATGTTATCACCCTTTCTTGTCTTTATTGGTCAAACAATCCATCATCATATGCTGTGCAGATGGGAATAATACTAGTGAAAATAAATGCTAGCAACAGCTACAGCTTATTGAGCTACAGTGTATTATGTTCCAGTGGATTTTACTCATCTCATTTAACCTCACTATTATTTTGCGAGGTAAAAAATATTAACTTCCTCTACTGATGTGAAAATTGAGATTTAGTGAGGTTAAATGATGTTAGGAGAGGTCTGGGGAGACAATTTGTAGATAAAGTTATTATACCAGCTAACTAAACCAAAGTCATTCAAACCATTGTCATTCATTCATATCTGTATCATTTAACCACTTTTAGCCCTTAGAGATTTGTGATGGGAAATAAAGTTGTTTTAAAGTAACACTCATTTATATCTTCTTAATGAGTGAACATGACTATTTTTTCTTTCCTCTTTTCTACAAAACTGAAGTTTTTTTGATGCATGCTTCATGCATTTGTTGAATTTCCTCAATAGAAAATTGTAATGTTTCCTTTTAACTCAATTATTCTCTACAGAATAAAACTTTACTAATTCCAAGGTTTTGTATTTGTATTTCTTAAAAATTTTCTTCGATAAAAACTAAAAGCCCCATAGAATAACATTTCTTCTCTTATAAAATGAAGTTACTACTGCCTATCTGATGGGTTTTTTATGTCAAGTAAATGAAACTGGGAGCATTTATATGTATTAGTACCTTTACTGACTAGGCAGAATAACGGTCTCCTGAGAAGGTCCTTGTTCCAATCTCTAGAGCCTATGAATATGACAGTTAAAAGGAAGGCAAAGGGGAATTTAGATTGCAGATGGACTCAAGTTTGCCAATCAACTGATCATAATATAGGGAGATTATCCTGGATGATCCAGGTGGGTCCATAATGTCATAGGCCTCTAAATACAAAAGAGTGTGGCATAGGACTCAGAGTCTGAGGGAGTTGCAACTAAGGGGAAGAAGTAAGAGCGATACTAAATGAGGACTCAACTAGTCATTCCTGGCTTTAAAGATGGAGAATGGGGACCATAATCAAAGGCCAGTTGGCAGTCATTAGAATTTGGAAAAGATTTTGGTTAAAGAAGACCCATGTCAGACTTCTGACCTACCCGTACTGTAAGAAAATCGATTTGTGTTGTTTTGCTGTAAGACATTGACTTTATGGCAATTTTTTATAGCAGCAATTTTATTATATGAATTATTATCTTCATTGTGTTTCTCCAAGTTATCTAGTTTTAAAGATTTTTGAACATGGATTCCTAGAGATTTGAAGTTTTGTCCCAACTTTGTCACTAATAGACTATGTGATGCTGGTCGTGTGATCTCTGCTTCTGTGATGTGTATACTCAATAACGTCCATTCGGCATCCATACCACTCAGAGGTGGGAGCATAAGAAAGGCACCGTAAGATATTAGGAAAGCAGGACATCAATCATTAGTGTCTACAGAATAATATTTTCTGTACTAGAAATTAGGTGGTAAAGGTAAAAAGATCCAAAATGAAAGGTGAACAGAACTATAAAAGGGATAAATACAAGTGATATGTCATTTTATATGCAGGGAATTTTTTGTACTAGTTTATAATGTCCTGCTGTAGGGCAGTAAAGGGAAGTGTCCAGGGTTCCTTGGTGATATCTGCAAATTTAGGTTCCATTAAAAGTACCTTCTTCTCCCCCTCCCACCGTGGGAGCTTCTCTGTCCTCTCAATAAATCCTGCTTTCTCACTTTCAAAAAAAAAAAATCTTCTCAGTTTTCTTTACTTCAGTCTCTTAAGCTCTCCATTTTCCTCCAACAAATGATTGATCAATGATCAAATGATCGATATATATATATATATATACACACACACAATACTCACACAATATATATATACTCACACACATATATATAATATATGCACATATATTTAATATAAGAGCTAGAAACAATGCATGAACCTATTTTGTGTGATTGTCTAATTCTCTAAGCTCCTTTTCATAGTCCACAAGACACAATAGACTTCTGTAAATTTCCGAAATAAGCCATTATTGTGTTTATGAAAAGATTTGTTTTTCTCAATTATGGAATAATTTTTATTATGAAATGAGTCATTCAGAGAGCACCTCTGGCCATTCACAAAATTAACTGGCCAATATTACATTAACATCTCAACTACCTGCAGGGTACTTAGCAAACAACCACAACTCTCTGGAAAAGAAAGGAAAACAGAAAATAAAGTTGATCTCTGAACAGATACCTCAAGCATGTTGCTTGTCAGGGAAAATCTCTCAGGCTGCCACTCAGGGTGTCATTTAGGTTTCCTCCTTGTAAAATATGACTAAAGAAATTTTGATGATCTTAGTTCTTGACACACAACAAATCAGTTGTAAAAAATTAGGCATAGTAAAGATATTACTAAATAGTGTGCACCAACAAGAACATGGAGTTATTGTTGACAAGACAGAAGATTAAGACAAAGAAAAAGAACATAATTCTTAAAATTATAGCAGTGTGGAATCATTAGCACTGGGACAAGCACCATTCTGCATCATAAAATCATTCAAGGCAATGATCCCTGTATAAACATTGACGTTCTCAAGTTAACCTTGAGTCATCAAGAAAAAGTTAAATTCTACTCAGTTGCCTTTGTTACAGAAGGCAAGAAAATATAAACTGATTTTAGCAAGACCTTTACTTATGGGACTGACATTTAGTGTGTAACTTTATAATGGCCAAATCACTGCCAAAGGCACTTTGGTGGACTTCATCTCAATGACTCAATGGATAGAATGAAAAAAGAAAATAGAATAATAAAATAAATCATTCTGAGTCCTGTCTGTTGGCTATCAGCTCCATGGTCATTCTGAAGCTGAAAAATGTGTTTCCCAGACTCCTTTTCCAAGTTTCCTAATAGACACTACAGTGGAAGGTGGAAAGAAGAAGAAAACTATCTTTAGTTTTTGCTCCTGGTGAAACTCCCAGCAACAGTAGCAGGTTAAGAGCAATTGGAGGTGGCTGCAGGCCTCAGTGAGTTTCAGACAGTTTGAACATCTTTGGCGAGAATACAGATTCTTTGGTCCTGCTCACTGGAGGCAGCCATTGTTTCCAGTAGCAGGGGAACTCTTGTAACTCTGGCAGTACAGCTGCAGATACTAGCTTGTAGTCCTTGAGCAATAGCAGATACTTGGTCTTCTAGTTACCAGTCTTTTCTTAACTCTTGTCACACCTGCCTCCTTTCTTTCCAACCCTAATGCAATCAACCCCCTGTATTAAATGCTTTCTACTTGAATTTCTAGTATGATGTTTGTTTTCCAGATAAGACTCCAGTAGAATTTTTTAAAATGAGAATAAAAATATGACTTTGATCTAAAAGATAAATTTAATTTGTCTGGAAAATTCAGCCATCCAGCAATGCTTACCAAGTAAAATGTACTGTTTGATCTCAGTGTTAGTATTTGCCGTGATCACAATGATTTAGGATACTGTCAGCAAAACCGCTGTTTAGCAATTAAAACTGCTTCGACAGTTTTGTGAGAGCTATAATGCCCTGAGCACTGACTCCAGTCATTTCATAGTGTGGTCTGGAGGAAAAAGATGAGAAAGTGGGCATAACTGAAATACCATGTCAGAATCCTTTGGCACCATGAGCAGGTGACAGAGTGAATTAATAGCTTCAACCCAATTAGGTCGACATTCCACAGTCAATATCCCTTCCCCAAGTTAAGCAGCATGTAATTTTTCAATGAGCAAGACCCATGACCAAATGCCACAAGTGCATATATGACGCACCAGGGATGTTTCATAATCATGGTGTTTCCTTTCTTTTTTTGTGTGATTTTTCTTTAACAAATTGAGACATTAAACCACAGAAATGTCAACTAAAATTTTACTCAAGAAGCCACTACTCAATTTTCCTAAGTAGAACTTTTTCCTTTGAAGAAAACACAAAAACAAAACCTAGAAAACAAAACAAGACAAAAAAGGCCTTTGGGAAAAAACAATCTGTTCTTGTGAGCAAGGTGGGTCATTAATGTGTGGAACTGATGTTGTATAGCTGTTTCCTCTTCATTGAGTTCTCATCTTTTCCATTCACTCATTTCATAGTTCCTATACAGACTTTCCTTAAAATCATCCATTCTGAGTGGTTGAATTTATTAAAATAAATGGATGGATATACTGTTGACTTTCTGTATCTGTAGGCTCTACATAGGTGGATTCAACCAACCTTGGTTGAAAATATTAATATTTGAAAAGAAACAATAAAAATACAGCACAACTATTTATATAGCATTTACAATGTATTAAGTATTATAAGTATACAGGAAATTGTGCCTGGGTTCGATGCAAATATATTAGGAATAGATTATATGCAAATACATCAAGGATTTGAGGATCCACGGATTTTGGTATCATGGGAGTCCTGGAACAAATCTCCCAGGGCTATTGGTGATAACGAGGAATGATTGTATATTATCACTCTTCTATTGCATGTACAATAAGGAGTTTGTCTCAGTTTTTCTAGAAATTATTCTTAAAGTTTAGGGTGAACAGTACAAAAAAATCAAATAATATGACTGTTTTAAATGACTAATATGTACAGAGAAGCAAGGTAAAGTAGAAAGCCATAGGTTTGCAGTCAGTCTATCTGAGTTTGAATATTCCCAGATTCTTCCTACTTACGTGAATTTAGTCATGGAATGTAAGCTAAGTCTGTTTTCTCAACTATAAAATGGGAGCAGAATATTTATTGGATATATATTTAAAACTTATATTTACAGGTTACTGAACATTGTGTTCTCACCTCAATAAACAAGCAGGATGATTTTATATCATATATAAATTTATATAGATGTATAAATATATATTTGTATTATATATAAAATAGGTATGTAATACATATGTGGATGTATATATGCACGTGTGTGTGTGTGTGTGTGTGTGTGTGTGTGTGTGTATGACTGAAATATTTAAATTTGCTTATGTTGAACTCTTAGCCCACAAAACTATATGTCTTCCTCCATTAAGGAAATTGTAATCTCTTATAAAAGGATTGGCACAGAGCACAAGATTTTTGCCAATTATTGATAATAACAAAACACTGCATTTTCTACATTAATGATGATCACAGTATGCTCGACATAAGTGTGAGTGGCATAATAGATATTGGAAGAATTTTGAGGAGATTTTCCAGTTTAAAAAAACAGGTATTTTTTAAAATCATGGAAAGGTTAGAAAATAACTGTTTGTGTTACAAATACAGTTAGATAATGATCAAAAGGTTTCTAAACATAATGTCAGAGTAAGAGATACTATCTGTAACTGTTAAAGGATGATGCAGTTTACTTTTCCAGAGCAAATGAAAACAAATGAACAAATAACTTGGAGCCTTCATAATGATGTCATGGAGCATGTAAATTCACTGAAAACGAAAATGCAAAATGAAAGATGGGTAGGAAATTATGTGCCAAATACCCAAAGGACCACTAAATTTACAAGTGATGATGGAAAGGTAGCTTTGAACGATCATAATTGACTGGTTTAGTTTAAAGTACAATTACAGTGATTATAGAAAATTACAGCTTATTTTTGTCTGAAATGTGCTGTTATTAAAGGAGTTTTTAGTTAAATGTTATGAGTCTAAAAGAATGACAGTCAATTTAGTACAACAAGTAAGCTACTTAAAAATGTTGCATATGTGTGTGTATATATGCACACATATCCATCACTCTTAAATAACGAAATATAGGTATTCAAATAATTTTTATTTATTGGCTTAATTGTTGTTGTCTTAACCATAAACATGTAACCCCTACTGCATTGTTTGGAATAATATGGCTCTGCATGGGTTGAAAAGAATAGTCTAAGAGTAAAGTTCAGTTTGGTAGGTTAAAACACTAAGACAACTGCTTTCTTTATATATTTTAAGAAGACGTGCTAAAAATAGGACTTTTGCAAAAACTAGCAAATGAAATTTAATGTTCAATATGATTTCTAACAATCACAAACAGCTGATTTAACTCCAATGTACAGAAATGCTTCATATCATGTATGATTAATATCTGTATAGTTTAAAGTCTTAGAAATTAAATAGTTGATATAAAATCAAAACTCTTTTTCACAGTATTTTAATTTCTGATCAGTTTATTGACTGAACTACTTTTTTACAAGTAGACTATATTAGTTTACCTGATTATAAGCTTTATCTAGCCTTCCAATTGCTGAAATGTAGCTGGGCAAATTTATCTTACTTCAGTTAGTAAAAGAATAGCTGATGGTATGTATATCTTAGGATAAAACGTGAAAACATGTTAAAGTTGAAATATTTGGTGCTTGGAGAAACTCTAGATAGTCACAGTATTTAAAGAATCATAGAATTTCAGTGTTTAAGGGAAAGTGTAAGCACTTAATCAATAGATTTTATTTCATACATAAATCTAAAGAAGATAAAATGGCTGATAAATTAATTAGTATTCTAATATATCTGCTAAAAGTAAGGTAATTGCTGGATGAAGATCAAATAACTTGAGAATATATTATACAAAAACTGACACATATTTATATATCAAAAATAAACTTTCTCCCAAATCTGTATCTTAGTATTTCAATATTTTTTCTTTGTTTTTGCGAATAGTGACACTTGACTTTTCTTTTTTCTCTGATTTTGAATTATCTTGACTTTTAAAGTCATCAGAGGAGAAAAATATAGAAGCTATCAAAATAACAATATGAGTCAAGTTATTGTTTTGTAGCAATAATATATACCAAAACAGTATCTATCATGTAATTATTACCATTTGTAAATTGCCCATTATATGAAAACAGCAGAAAACTAATATAAGATGATAAAGCCAAGTTGTCTGTTCCTTTGTCTCTTATTTTTAACCAATTGCAGAGAATGTTCAGGAGGGTGTTACAGAAATAAAAGAGTTAATGCAAGATGCTTCAAAATACTGAAGTGGAGAAACAAGTTTTGTACATCATTATTATGAAAATGTATAATTTTGAAGAAAAATTACCTTGGTAATATAGATATTATCAAAACATGATGATTATTGATAGGTGAAATTATTATTGCATACATTATATATTTGTTCAAATATTCTGGTGGAAATATACACACAGTAGACACTTATTAATGTTGGATAATTATCAATATGTTACTTAAATAATTATATGAGAAAATGCCCTACAGTGGGAAACGAAGAGTCTCAGAATTTAAGAGAGCTCATTTGTGATTGAGTTATTTTAAGAGGCTATTTTATGTTAATATAGCTAAGTGAAATTATATGATTATAATCAGGGAAAACTGAGCTGCTATAACTATGTAGCATGAACTCTGGAAACCACTGCAAATACTGTAAGATCCACAGAAGATTGAGGGGGAAGGTCTTCCTGAGAGTTAAGTGAAGAAACTCATACCAAGAGATAAAGTGACTAACTGAGCACACAGGAAAACCGTGGCAAAAATGGAAACATAACCCAGGGCCAATTATGTACATCTAAAATTAAAATTAGTTTGACCACTTCTACAAACTCCAATATTGCCAGTGGATAATACACTTAGGATGTTTAATAAACATTACTAATAAATAAATAGGCTTTTATTTTTGTATGTAGATTTTAACATTTTATGAATCCACAATTTCTGCTAAATATAAGTTGGCAATTCCTACTTTAATCTATTCCATAACCAGGTCCTCAGTGATGTAATTAAGAGAATAGCAAAACACACAAGACACCAGTAATTCATTAAAATTAAGAGCAAAACTTATTAGTTGGATTTGGTTTATTTTTATTTTTTAAAAAATTTACCTTCATTTAAAAAGGCTCTATTGCCATTTATTTGTAAAAGTAGGGTTTGACAGAAGTAATATTTTCCTTATATGTCACATCTGATATCAGATTCTTATTCTGAATAGTTTTATTTCTATGGAAGGGTCTGTGGGTAGATTTCCAGAATGAGTTATTGATTCTATATCTTGGGGCATATTTTAGATACAGAAATAATTGATTAATAATATTTAACTGACTTACTGGGGTAGATCGACAAAACAACAAGAAAGTCAAAAGATCAAAACTTATAGCAATTATACATATAGACCACTTATTTAAGCTTCATATTTGACTAAGAAACCATTGCTTTCCCCACAAATTATTTTTTATGCTTATTAAAAGAGTCTAAAAGAAGGGCATTATGTTTACTTTGCCTGAAAATAATACTAGTGCTAATTACACACTAATAGTGAAATAAGAAATTATATAAATAAATAAGTCATATGCAGAAAAAAGAAATAATAAGTATTCCTATTTTTTCAAAGTGTTATAAAAGTGTAAGGAAAATAAATCTTATGTAAAACATCCATTGGATTTGTGGTAGGTATAGTAAAAGAAAAAAAAATCCCTGCTGGCTGAACACCTTCTCAAACCCTAAGCTCTACAGACACAAAGAGACAAAAAAGAAAAAAAGAAAAAAAACGTGGGAGAAGCAGCAGCTTAAATCAGCCTCACACCGGTTTTCTGTAAGGTTAATTAATTGTTGCTAATTGCACCATGTTGCAGCCAGAGACAGAAGCATTGTCAGAGATAATATAGTGGGAAGGAAAAGGAATAAAGGAGAAACATTTGTAGAATCTGAACTTTCAGATGTTATTCTCTACCTTACTGTGCCTAAAATATAAAAAAGGTAATGTTAAGTGAAGTACATATCCTGAAACCAGATGTTATTGAGTTTTTTTAACCTCCTCAATAATTACATACATATCAATTAGCCAAGTGAAAACTTGACAATTCTTTGTTTACTTGATCAGTGTAATAGTCAAATTCTATAATTCAGTCTGCTGGATTCATCTTGAGGATAATAGATACAGTCATAACTAAAATGCATTATCATTCAACTATAATAGATTTTTCACAGTGGAGATAATGATAATGATGAACAATAACATTTATAACAGCTAATTAGATGCCTGGCATTGTTCTGAAAGAGCCAGAACTCATGTAGTAATTAGCAGGATTTATTCCCATTTTATAGGTGAAGAAATGGAGACACAAAGGGTTAAATACTTACCTGAGGTTATGGATAATAGGCGGGAACAGTTTCGAAACACTATATCATGCTGTAATGGCAATTTTATTTTATGCATCTCAAAAACAGCTATTGGAGGAGATGTGTGTGTTTTTGTGAAAATCATCTATAATTTTGATGAACCAATACTAAATTTCCAGAAAGGAGAATTCAGAAGAAGTAGATGCAGAAGGGACCTACTTTTCCAGCCCATCCCTATCTACATCTTCATAATTTAAAACCTTATGTTGGTCTGGAGACAGCATACGTCACTATTTAGAAATATCCATTAACTCAAACAAGGGCAAAGGAAAAACTTGATTTTTCTATTTCCATTTATAATTTCACCTCTAAGTTAAGGATATATGTTAGAAATAAACAGATTTATCAATATATCAAAATGTTTTATAAATATTTAATAGGGAGAATTATAAATCTGAGAATAAAATGAAGTAAGTCTAAAGAAAAAAAAATTATCTAGCCTGCCAGACTGGTTAACTATTCTTGTCTTTGATAGACATAGACTCTTTAAATATATCTTAGAATAAATGGCAAAATGACAAATTAAACTGCATTTGCATTGCCTGTTCCTGTATGAGTGATAGGTATTTCTTAGTTATTTGTATGTGTATATAAAATGTAAAGTAACAAACATCTACTTCTTTACAATTATTTTTATTGTGGTAAAATATACATAAAGTTTGCTACTTTAACTACTTTTAACTGTACAATTCAGTGCCAGGTGCATATTACATTGTGCAAACATTGCCACTATTCATCTCCAGAAATGTTTTTTATCACATCTACTCTTAAAGATAAAAAATATATACTAAGAATTTAGGACATCAGATGGTTTGCTCCACATTATAGATATAAACATTTACATTTCCCTGAGAAATAAGCAGCCAAAATTACTTACATCTACATAGTTTCCATCATTTTTTAAATATTCTTAATATGTTGTCATTTAGTCTTCACATTTATTCTTTACTACTTAGTTCTTCTATTTTCATAATTATAAAATGCTCCTGGAACTTCAAATCAAAGCTATATTCATTTCAACTCAGAAAAAGCAAGTCTAATTTGTCAGTGTTGCAAGTCACTTTGGGAATTCATTGATGTGAAACATATTCTATATACAACATAATATGTTCTATATTTTAGACCATTCAAGAATCTGGTTTAGTTGCTTATATCTGTACGGTTAAAAATATCGTCAGTATCTAATAAACTGATTGATAATGACAAATTGTTATTCGGTAAATATGTCAACATAGAAGAATTTGAAATTCTCCTTACATTTTTACCAGTCTGATCTAACTTATTTTAAAGAAAAAATGAAAATTCTGCTAGAGGCAAAAATTGTGCTTTTTGCTTCATTTTTTAATACGTAACATCATTTCTAACTGTTTTGAATATTTTTTAAAAATACCCAAATAAAAAATGTAAATATTCTATATTTCACCTTTAAAAAGAATTTGGTATTTTCGTTAGGGTTTCATGAAATTGTTCAGTATAAAATAATTTTAAGGCAAATGTGTAGTAATTATATTATAATTGATAAACAAGAATATAAAATTGCGATACATTTGGTGGTTATATCCTGGCTTGAAATTGTGAAGTTTTCAATCTTTTTTGCATCTTTGAAGTAAAAAATAGGTTATTTGCAAACATTCATAGTACTCAAACTGAAACTATTGACCTGATTTACTACTTGTCTAAATATTAAGCTTACGATGCTATTTCAGAGTCTTTCAGCAACACACCCTCTTGTTATTTTGAACCAAACAAGCATTTTATTCTTCCATTATAGCCCTCAACCTCTTTCCAGGGTTTGCAATACCATTATCTCAAATTAGAATCATAATCCAGGTCTCAGAGTAGATTTAATTCATTCTGATTCCTTGTTAATATATGAGTCGAAATTAGAATATTCATTCACATTTAAGTTGGTAATTTGTTAATAGTACATTGTACTTTTCAAATACTTTCCCAAAGGGGATCTGACACCAATTCTCAGCAAAACATCAATAAGCCAGTTTCTGTAGATATCAACAGGTGGCCTGCTTTTTGGGGTTTATAACCTATATACCCTTGACAATGTATTTATAACACTATAAATTTAACATAGCTTATAATTTCTTAGGTAGAGTGTGTAATGAAGTGAATTATTAGATAAATATAAATATGCTTTAAAATTACAGTCTCAAGTTTGTGCTTTAAGATGTGTTTTTATAAGTAACAAAACCTCAATAAAAGCCTTAAAAGAGAATACTACTATATCAAAATATTCCAGGTAGGCATAATATGAATGGGAATTTAACCATCTAAAAACTCAATAGTAACACAGAAAAGACATGACTGAAAGGTAATTTTGTTGGGGTGGTTGTTAACATTTTTTTTCTTGGATACACACTCTTCATGTATTTATTATGAGCCAGAATTATAATACTCATTTGCTAACATAATATAATTAAGCTTCCTTTCTTGATCTGGTCTTTTCAAAGGCTTGCTTCTGCCAAACTCTAAACACTCACCTCTCATCACTTTTCCCGGTACTCTCAAACCCTAGCATTTTTTTTTGCTTTCCCATTCCCGATTTTTCTTCTATGCCAGTGTTGGTTGTATAATTCCTAGTAATAATTCAAAACTCACCTCTGATGTTACTCTTCCATCAAGCCTCTCTTTCCTGCCCCCCACCTGCCATTCCTGCTGACTGGGCTAAATTTGCATAGTCATTTTATTGCTAGTGTCACATTGTGATGTTGAGTAGTTGCCCCTTCATCCCCAGTTCCCATAGCTGACTATGAATGCCAAAAAGCATGTTTTAAACTTTCGTCGTTTTTATCTTTTTAAAATATACTATTTTTTAAAAGTCCCTGGGCAGGATCTTTTATTCCATTAATCCACTTATTGTAGTGACTATTTATGCCTTATGACTCTGAGGTACCAAATTTGACCATAGGTAATGGTGTTTAGGTTTTGTAAAGGTAGTCTTTTCAATGGGAAATAGAGATCAATAAAATTGTGTTGTCTACCATTGACATAGAAGAGGGGAGAAGTGAAGGGCATGGTGTCCTGCCCTAAGGAGACAGTCAGATTAGACCAGGTTTGGGGGATAAAAATAGTGAAGACAATAGAAGAATGACAATGTTAGAGAGTGGGATTGTAAAGTGTGGACCAATGAAACCCAGTGAAGAAAGCGGGGGGAGGGGAAGTGCAAAATACCTATAGAAAAACTATTTTCCAACTTTGGGAGGAGGTTCAGATATTTTTCTGTTTCTGTCTGTTATTTGGGCTGTATCATGCGTCAAGTACTATCTCAACAAAAAATATCTCCTATGGTTTTTGCCCTATGATTTACAAACCCTCCCACATTATATTGCTGCAGAAAATCATTTTCTTTTCTATTACTTGTTCTAGAATATCATTTAGTGTTTTCATTTTTTCCTCTCAAACGGGCTGCATTTTTTTTCTTAAATGTGAATGAAATTAGTCATAACATCAGCTCTCTGAACATATAATCTTGCCGAAATGTGGTAGCAATGCAAATGAAATGTAAAGCTTGTTTAGCATAAAAGAGAATGAATGCTTCTTTTCAAATACTGTATTGTTCTAAATATAAACTTTATTGTTCATAGACCTTTTCAGACTATTTTGAAGTCATGCTGTCTTATCCATAGAATTGACTTTATTTTCAGGCAAACAAGATTCTGTTATATGAATAACTAAGGTGAGACAGTACAAGTTCTTATGATTGTTCAAGCAGTTTAATGCAAATTTGGGTTAAAGTACAAGTGTTTTTGTTCCTTTAGATTACAAATACATAATACTTGATTTATTTCTATAAGAAGAGCATAACATCAGGGTTGCTCACAGAAATAAAGCAAAATGAGTTGTGATTTTAGTGTTCAATATAATTAAGAATGAAAGTATTTCGAACTGGACAGTGGCATTTACACTAGTAAAGTTTATATTTTCTGAAGTCATCCTAAAAGTTCCCTTAAAGACTTCCTCCTCAGAGGAAACAAAAATAAAAAATAAAGGCAAATACTTATATCTAATGCTTTGGTTTTATCACGAAACATTTAAGCTCTGTATTATGTGTTTGTTGTGGCTCCATATAGATCTGTAAAATAAATTATTCAAGCTAATTTTTGGCAACTAGAAAACTGGTTTTCTTGGGTCCTTCTTATAAATTAGTTTTCCAAAGAATTTGGGTATAAGTTTAGATATCAACCATTAGCCCAGTAGAACCTTAACGAAATATCACCAACTACATACGTATGGAGAACTATATTGATTGAAAAATACCTGTAACTTATGGTACAGGCATAGATGTGGAAGGGTTCTTTGTTAATTAGAAAAAAATCTAGTTACAGTAAAAACAAACAAAACTATATTCCAGGGTGCAAATACAAAAACTGTATGTAATAGTCAAAAATGGGTATTTTTTGTGGTTGGAAAGGTAAGGACTTCTGCTCCATTCAGTCTTTCAGGGATCTAGCAAATAAATGAATAGGCACAACTTCTTAATTACCCTGAGGCCAAAGAGACAGGCATTCTTATGCTCATTGTATCTTTATAAAAACTATTTACATGGCCACACTTAAATGCAAACAAAACTTGGAGATATAGACTTTGGTTGAGCAGCCATTTCTCAGCATTAATTCTGCAGCAAGAAAGGAGAGTAAAAGATCTTTGATGGAAAAATTTCCCTGGGCAGAGCAGGAGCACGGATGGGATATACGAGGTGGCAAGCTATAGTACCATGAAGCAGATAACCAAGATAAATTATGTCAAAAGATCCTTTTGGGAGTTCTGGTAAGATGGCTACAGCATAGGTGGAATTGTGAGATTCTCCAAACGTGAGTTCCCAAAAAGACTCTTACTTTTCTTCCCCCAACCCCCTGCCCACTGCCAGCCACACAGGTCCAGGTCCAGGGACCTTCGATCCCACACAGGGCCGGATATTGTGGCCCCCGACTGCTGCTGCTCCACTATATGTGACTCCCACCCATGCGGGAGTCTCGGGTCTCAACTCCCTCCCTGGCTACATCGTCTAGCCCAGTACCCAGCACCAAGCTGCCGGACACCCAGGGAGGATCTGGGTGCCTGCCACTCAAAGATACCAGTCCCATTTCTGGCTGAGGTACCCTGTGAGGGGCCCAGGGCCACTCTCACCTCTCACTGCCTGTCCTTTGGAACTTTGGAGCTCTGGAGCTCTGGGCCCACCCTGGCTGAGGCACTCAGCGCGTGACTCCATGCTTGTGTAAGGGAACAGGATATTGTAAGGAGGTGCCGATCAGAGGCTCTCACCTCCAGAGGAGGGAACTCCCAACCCCCTCCTCCAACCCAGACTGCTGGTAGCACCCCGGATCCAGCGCCCAGCTGTGCAGCTGATCCCTGGTGCCCCCCACACCACCACAGCCCATCATAGTGGATCGTCCAGGGACCCAGAGAGAAAAGATCCATGAAAGTGAAGCTGCCACCTCAGCCATTCTCCAGGCAGAGATTTGCATTGCCCCACTCACCTACCAGCAGCCTCCATCTTGGTTCCTAGGTAACATCGCTAAACACAAGACACAGCCCCTCCCATATGCTGAATCAGACAAAGGCAACTAAATGTTGCAGACTTCCCAGGAAGCAGGTTAAAAAAACAAACCCAGGCTGCAAGTAATCCTAGCTGCCTGCAGCAAAAACAAAGGGGAGAGGCTGGAGATCAGAGCTGAAGTGACTTTAGACACTCAGGAAAGATTCCAGAGCTAGTCTGATCTCTTATTTTGACTTTTGATTTTATCATTTTGACTGTTGGTTTGTCCACTTTTGTTTGCTTTCTGACTTACACTATCTGTTTCATAATTTTATTGGTCTGTGTTTGTGTAGCTACAAGTATTCTTTTTTTTTTTTGAGTTGGAATCACACTCAGTCACCCAGACTGGAGTACAGTGGCCACTCCCAGCCACCGCAGCCTCGCCTGCTGGGCTCTGGTGATCCTTCTGCCTCAGCCTTCCAAGTAGCCGGAATTACAGGCATGCACTACCACACCTGGCTGATTTTTTTTATTTATTGTAGAGATGAGGTCTCGCTGCCCAGGTGGGTCTTGAACCCGTGGGCTCAGGCAATCCACTCACCTCAGCCTCCCAAAGGCATGGGATTACAGGCTGAGCCACCGAGCCTGGCTTCTTCAAGTATTTTTTAGGGAATTTTGCTTGTGTGTTTTTTTCACTTCTCTCCGACCTTGTGTCTCTTTTTCACCTGTTAGTTGGTACGTATGTCTGTTTTCTTTCTCACTCTTCGCTCTTTCTAACTTCCTATTGACCCCCCCTTCTTCCATTATTTTCTTCTTTTGTACGTCCTTTTGATCCAGGGACCAAACCTACATACTGCTGCACAGACAGATTGTAACGCAGTGGGAAATAGGCTCCAGTGTGCTCATATACCTGTTGGTGGATGCTGGAATCAGCATATAGATTCTGAATCACAGCTTCCCCTGCAATTAAACCTCAAAACTGCAAAAAGTACAGCCCGCAGCCCACACTCCAACCTCAAAAGTGAACAAAGGAAGAGGACTCTCATAAGGAAGAACAGGAGATTGCACAAGCAAAGCAAAAGCAGCCCCACCTTCCCTGAAAAACAGAATTAAAGAAGGGGAGGGAAAGGGGGAGAGAGAAAAAAATCTACACAAATGAAGAAAAACCAAAAGAAGAATATGGGTCTCTTCCAGACCCCTGGGAGGACAGACACTGAGAAAACTGACTTCAGAATACAAACAATGAAGAACTCCAAGAATGACCGGTCTCAAACTACAAACCTAGATATCAATACATTAATGGAGAGATTAAAAAGAATTGAGGAGACACAAGAGGAAACTGGGAAGGAGCTAATAAATGAGATAACAGTAATAAAGAATACTGTGAATGAAATAAATAGAAAACTGATAAGCATGGAAAGCAGAATTACCCAAGCAGAAGAAAGAATTCCAGACCTTGAGGACAAAAATATAGAACTAACCCAAATTCTTAAAAACACAGAAAACACGCCAAAAAGACAGAGCAAAACCTTCAAGAGATGAGCAATTACTTCAAGAGACAGAACCTAAGAGTAATTGGTCTTCCTGAGGCAGAGAGAGAGAGAGACAGAGACCACACTGGAACAAACTTTCCATGAGATTATTCAAGAAAACTTCCCTTATCTAATCAGTGATACAAAAATTCAAGCACAAGAGATTCAGAGAAACCCTGCAAGACAACAAATAAGAAGACCAACTCCTAGACACATAATAGTTCACCTAAACAAAGTAGGTATAAAAGAAAAAATCCTAAAGGCAACAAGAGAAAAAGACCAGATCACCTACCAGGGAAGACCAATTAGAATTTATCTGCAGATTTATCTACAGAAACCCTACAGGCGAGGAGAGCTTGGAGCCCTATCTTCAAAGTCAAAAAAGATAAACAATTCCAACCAAGAATAACCTACACAGCCAAGTTAAGCTTCATCAGTGAGGGAGAATTAAAATCTTTTCCAGATATCCAATCTCTAAGAACTTACACTGCCACCAGATCACCTTTACATGAAACACTTAAGAAAGTACTAACCACAGAAGAAAAGGAAAAAAGAACAATGTTCTTCATAAGAGTACAGGAAAAAGAATAAAATACACATGAACCAACCCCAAAACCAAAAGAAAGACAAAAAACCAAGTGGAAGAACAACAACTCTATAAGAACTCTATGATAGGGACAAACTCTCACATTTCAATAATTAGCCTGAATGTGAATGGACTAAATGCACCACTGAAAAGACACAGAATGACAAAATGGATAAAATATCACCAGCCAATAATATACTGCCTACAAGAGACCCATCTCACTAGAAAGGACATGCACAGACTCAAAATAAGACAATGGGAAACAAATTTTCAGGTGAATGGAACACAAAAGAAAGGAGGAGTTGCAATCCTAATTTCAGATAAAATACCATTTAAGCTATCAAAAATTTAAAAAGATACAGAGGGCCGCTACATAATGATAAAAGGTTCACTCCATCTACAAGAAATATCTATCCTAAACATATATGCATCCAACATAGGAGTGCCAACGTTCATAAAGCAGCTTCTAGGAAAACTAAAGAAAGATATTGACTCTAACACCATCATAACTTGGCACTTTAATACTCCACTCACAACCCTAGACAGATCATCAGGACAAAAAATCAGCAATGAGATCTGGAACCTCAATATAGTCATATTGACCAAATGAACTTAATTGATACCTACAGAACACTTCATCCAAAGACCACAGAATACACATTCTACTCATCACCGCATGGAACATATTCTAAGATCAACCACATATTTGGCCATAAATCAAGCATAAGCAAATTTAAAAGGACTGAAATTTTACCATGCACCTTCTCGGACCAGAGTGGAATAAATATAAACATTAACACCAACAAGTTCCCCCCAAAACCCACAAAGACAGATGGACACTAAACAGCGTGATGCTAAACAACTCCTGGGTCAATGATGAAATCAGAACAGAGATCAAAAGATACCTGGAAACAAATGAAAATGAAGAAACATCTTACCAAAATCTCTGGAACACCATGAAAACTGTAGTAAGAGGGCAATTTATACTCCTACAAATGCACATGAAGAAAATGAAAGGATCACAAATTAACAGCCTAACAAGCCACCTAAGGAAGCTGGAAAAGGAAGACCACAAAAACCCTAATTTCAGCAGAAGAATTCAGATCACCAAAATAAAAAAGGCCAAATCCAGGACATCGAAGACAAAAAGATAACACAAAAAAAATCAATGAAAAAAAAACCCAGTTCTTTGAAAGGATAAACAGGATCGATGGTCCCCTAGCTAGACTGACCAAGAAAAAGAGAGAAAAAATCCAAATAAGCACAACTGGAAACACAAAAGATGAAGACACATCTGACCTTGAAGAAATACAAAAGATCATTAGAGACTACTATGTACAGTTGTATGGAAACAAACTTGAAAACCTTAAAGAAATGGAGGACTTTCTGTCATCACACGACCTGCCTAGGTTGAAAGAATAAATTGAGACCCTAAATAGACCAATAACAATCAAGGAAATTAACTACGTAATAAAACTACCTACAAAAAAAAGCCCTGGACCAGATGGCTTTCCAACAGAATTCTACAAGACATTTAAGGAGGAGCTAATACCAATCCTACTGAAGGTATTCCAGGTGATTGAGAAAGATGGAACTCTCCCCAAATCATTTTACGAAGCTAACATCACATTGATACCCAAGTCAGGTAAAGACCCAACAAAGAAAGAGAACTACAGGTCAATATCTTTGATGAACATAGATGCTAAAATTATCAACAAGATACTAGCAAACTGGATTCAACAACACGTCTCAAAAATCATCCATCATGACCAAGTAGACTTCATTCCTGGGATGCAGGGCTGGTTCAACATTCGTAAAACCATAAATGTAATTAAATACATCAACAGATTTCAAAACAAAAACCACATGATTATATCATTAGATGCAGAAAAAGCTTTTGATGAAATCCAGCACTCCTTCTTGATCAAAACCCTTGAGCATCTAGGCATTCAGGGAACATACCTAAAAACAGTAAAAGCCATCTACGAGAAACCCACAGGCAGCATACTCCTAAATGGACAAAAATTGGAACCATTTCCCCTGAAAACTAGAATAAGACAAGGGTACCTACTCTCACCCCTCCTGTTCAATATAGTATTGGAAGTCCTGGCTAGAGCAATCAGAGAAGAAAAGGCAATCAGGGGTATCCAAATAGGAAAAGAGGAATCAAGTTATCCTGTCTCAGGAATTATTCACTTACTGTATATTCTCTTAACTGCTTTTCCTGAAGATCTTCATATATTAAACTTATTATTTAGGTTGCAGCTACAATGTCCAATTCTCAGAGAGATACACCCTGAACACCCTTGCAACCAGCCGCTCTACAATATGACCTTTCTTGATTCTTTTCCTAGCATTTGTGAGTCCTAGGATACATTGGACTGTAATATTGTGTAACTTGTCTGGGCAATAGATAATCTATTCTGACCTCTCATTTAACAGATGAAGAAACTAAGACACAAATGACTACTGACTCACATAAGGTCTTACAGCTGATAATGGCAGAGCTGAGACCCTGAAACCTATAGATATTTCCAAATTTTATATTATAAAATATTTTGTAGAATATAAGATATGATAACCTCATATGTGTCTGCATGAACGTGGTATTTCTTTTTTCAAAGAGAAATAAAACTGCTACTTGTTAACAAGTAATAGATAAGACGTAGCTTTTAAATAATATCAAGTTGAAAGACAAGTGAAATTCAAAGTGAATAGGGTCTTTAACTGTACTGTCCAATACAGTAGTCTCTAGCTATATGAAGTTATATACAATTAAATTAAGAAAAATTAACAGTTAGTTATTCAGTTACACTAGCCAGATTTTGGTTTTCAGTATCCTCACATGGAAAGTGGCCACCATATTGGACAGTGCAGGAAAACATTTCAGTCACCCGGAAAATTTGATCTTACAATATTGGTCTATAGATTCAACTTTCTTATATTCTTATCCAGTGTGTGATCCTTGTTTGTGAATTCTGTAGCTCCCTTTTTCCTCCTACTAACTTATTTTTAGAATCATTATTCTAGATTCTCCACTGAATGTCAGATATAGACCTTCAACAAAGCAGTTGAGGTGAGGTGAAAAAAGATGTAATTACAATTCAGTGTAAATCTCTATGAAAGATTGTACTCATAATTTGTATTTGTTTCCATTTATATTTTGATGAATAGTGGTGATTTTCTTATACTATTTTATAAAAATAGACTATAAGAACTTACATCCACGTGATTGGGCAAAACCTTTCTAGGACATTGTATTGTAACACTGGGGAATTGCATAATAAGGTTGGTGGTTCTTATTATAGTGATTGGGGGAGACTGGTCATGCTATCTCTTTTTACATTTGTTCTAGTTTACCTGGTAAATTAATAAAGGACACATTTATTAATTTACAAAGTAATGAGTACCATTCCTAGACCTCTCAAGGACATTGCTAATAACTCAAGAGTAAGCAACCTAGCTTCTGTCTCTCCATTTCTATAGTTGGTGATGCTTGTATTGCTTTCACTCATACTAGAGAAATAATAATTTAGGATATTCAATGATTTGAACTATTGCTTCAATTATACAAGGTGACCTCAAATATGAAGAGGTTTTGTTTATCATTCTTGTTGTGAAAAATATATTAATGTGGTCATAAGGGAGAACATAGAAAACAGAGCAAAATCCAATTACAAGAACTGAAAAATCATGTCAAAATTAATATTCTTCTGATAATACGCATGATGATCACTGTCATTTTCTAAGTTTGGATATGCATAGCTTGCACTCTAAATGCATTTTCTTCTTATTTAATTTGGTAAGCAGTTCTGGGGTAGTGTGTGAACTATAGCATTATTATCCTAATAACTAGCCTTTGTCCAGGCATGGCAAAATAATTCAAAAGGAATATTATTTGCTTTGTCTTTCTTTCAAATAAAAATAAACATAATAGTTCTCATTTTATAACTTAAAGGGGAACATTGACTAATTGCAGTGGAAATACCCAAGATGATGAGATAATTAAAAAGAAGTCTGAATCTGACTATAAAAGCAGGTGGAAGGAAAAAAGGGTGATTATTTTGGGGGAGAGAAATATGAGAAGTATGTAATAAGATTCCTATCGAGTTTGTAAACCTATCATGAAAAAGTTATTCATCTTAGCTTATGTAATTTCAAATATCTAAATGTGACAAAATGATCCAAGTTACATTAATGTAGATTTTATAACAATAAAACTTTAAAATAGTTGGTAGTGTCATTTGTCTCCCTTGACTTTTGTTCCAGCAGGGATTAAATTCCCACCTGTTAGGATATTTTGAAGTTTGGAGATATAGTTTCCTCACAGAAATTTCTACCTCTTTGCCTTCTTCCAACTGTGAGATTCTATAATACTAACTCTGAGTTAATGGACAGTTTAGGTCAAGATTTAAAGAGATTTGAATACTTAGGTAGAACTGATTACAGATATCCAATTTTATTCATCTACCCTTATTATTTCATAGTGAGTAGATTCAAGAATAACTACTTCATAGAAGTAATTGTTTCTTTATAACCTTATATGACACTCTTTAAACCTTTCCCATCTTTTGTAATTTCCAGAAAGTTTAGTTCATTGGTTTTCCAGACTTACCAGTTACTTTAATCTTTATTCAGTTAAGAAAATTGACCTTTTTATGACTTACCAGAAAAAACTTTTTTAAGCTTTGTTCTCATTCATTTTCTTCTAATATCAGAATAATTTTAAACACATAGACAAATTCATACATGTGCACATTTATTCACACACACACACAGCCCACACTATACACCCCAAATTAAAAAGCAGAACAAAAATAAAACAAAAGCAATATATGATTCTGAAACAAATAAGCTAGCATTAATGAAAAATGGTGATGATTCCTTGTCAGTGACAAGGTAGTTTTACAACCATTTACCCCTAATAATCCACAAGTTCTCATCTCACTGGGTATTTTGAGATATATATTAAATTGATTGTCATTATTAATAGCTCTGGAGGCTTTCAGAACACCTATGATTAACCTGCCCTATATTTTTATACCTTGGATAGAAGGTTTCTTGTAAAAGCACATTACAAGACAACATATGACTTAAAATATTCTCTAACATGATCTCTCCCAATTAAATTTCTCTTTTTCTTATTTTAAGAAATATGCTTATTTCCTAGATGCATTGTTAAGCTCTTCAAATTACTCATTCTATCCCATACCTTCTCATTTGGGACTTTGATAAAAATGTAAATTTTCCAATATATACTTATATAGAGAATTTTGCCCCACATTGCTATTTTAATGCAAATGTCATTCACGGATTGCTTGGTTCTCTTTATGCATTCCAATATAAGTTACTCAAAATTGATGAGCAAAATCACATTAGGTTTTTTAGTAATTGGCAATAGTCTCAAATGACCCAATTAAGCATAGAAGTTCTGTTTTTCAGAAATGTAATTTTAGAAAAGAGATAAGAGGATAAGTTCACTTAAGCACTATCCATATTACAAATGTAAACTTTTCTCTTATTAGCAATAAAAATAGACTTCTGAGATGAGAATAAATAAATTTACAATAATAAACCCTCATTTTTAAATATTATTTGGTATTAGAGTTGTTTAAACGATGTTTTCTAGATATAAAATGTACATTATATTTCCTACAATGTTATGATATGGAAAATACATAATGGAGAAATAATTATCTTACATAATATAGCGTATTGTAATTTTTACAATAAGAATACTAGGAATAGAGAATATTTTAGTTAGGCTTTTATAAATCACAGAAAGAATAGAAACAATGCATTCTCATACAACATCCAGGTTAAAAATAGACTATTCTTCACTTCACATTGTACAATATTTTATTATCTGATAGTATTTGTTTTTCTTTGTGTAACTTGTGAGCAGTTAACTTATAGTTGTTTTTTAAGTCTATTAGGAAATTAAACCCAATATGATTGTTTAACCACTGTCCAAAGTTTGGACCAACCAACATAGAACAGTAACAATTAAAACATTATATATTTGAAAGGTAGAGGTTACTTTCAAAATAATGATTTAGCAATCTGTATTATAGTTTGATAGACATAAATGAATATCAAAACTGATTGGATAGTTTTATTAAGATAGAAAGATGATTTTATATTTTCAAATGCAGGTAATGCCTTTCTAAGAGATTCAAATTTAATTTTTAAATTATTTACTTCAAATATATTAAATTAATTATTAGTTAAGGAAATTAAACTTTTGGAAACTGTATGTAATTTTTGACTATGAAGTCTTTCGGTGATTTCTTCTAGACATCATTAAAATAATTCCAAATATTTCAACATTTAAAAAGTGTTTTGAAAAGCAATATTATCTTACAAAGTTTTTACTTACAATCAACTGCATGTCGTCTTTAAATTGTCTCTCATCATTTTATCTGCTATTCTCCATTTTCAAAGCGTGACAATTGTTACAATATCATCTTCACTTTACATACTCCCTAAAACATTTGTACTGAACTAGTTCTCACATGTTCTTGAGTTTCTCCTCCTGCTCATTCACTCATCACTCTTTCTTCCATTAACTTTATACCCTTCTCATGGCAAACTACCCTCACCTACCTAGATTGCTATTACTTCATCCCTAGGCCTACAGTGCACAACAGAATACATACTTTGCATTGGGTAGGAGCATAGGGAGTAGTGGTTAATGGTAAATACTCAGGAATCACTATTTCTTAATTATCACAAATGCATAATATATACTCTGTATTGGGGAGGATTGATCAGTTCTGGAAAAGTTATCTTCATTGTCCAGACCAAATTCCTAAGGCTATGAGCCGTGCTAGCACAGAGAACTCCTTGTAGGTCATTTATTTACCATGTGGCTTAAAGTAGTTCTTGTGTTTGCAAAAATTTGTTAATTGAAGATGAAGTAAATGAATGAATGTTGATATAATTCATATATACTCTGCATAAAAAGGCAATAAAATTCTGCAATAAAAATGTATTTATCATTTTTCAAACTTTTTTAACCAGACATTTAACTTTTTTTCTGATACCTATTAACATCTTGCAAAATTGTGGTATTCTTTAGCATTTACACAAAAATGTCCTAAGTGATAAAGCTGACAAGCAAAAAAAAATCTCCACATGTTCTGCCTTCTTCATTTATCTGAATCAATGCAGAGGTGGGAAAAAACAAGAATTCCTGAGCAAAAGAATAAGTTGTACTTTGCTTCCATTAATAAATGAGACATCTTAGTCCCTAAAAAAATAGGACTGATTTAAGAATTTATAAAATATGCTCCATCTTTATTTCTAGCCCTATATTAGTTTGTAGTACTCCTGAAAAACTAACAAGTATTTCACATTTAAAAAACAAAACAAAACACTGCACATAGATAACACAACGAGTGAATTGTATATGGAATATTGACTGCATTATATTCTGACTCAATGAGAAGGGGAAAAAGATCCTTTAAAAACAGTGACCTACAGAAACTTTACCGTTTCCCTGAACTAAGGTCTTAGCAGTTGAATGCTTCAGAGATTGTCTAATGCCTTCAGGAGGCCTAATACATATGGTTTCATTTCCTTCATTGCTGAATCTGTTTAGGATAATCCTGACTCAACACAGTTTAATACCCGGTCACTTTCAGGCATCAAACACAACTGGTGTTGATGAATAAAGCCAAAATCAGCCACCTAGTCTGCAGCTTTGAAAGTGGGTCAACTAACTATGCTAATGCATTACAGCTGCAGTGTCCCTAAGACACTAAAAGGAAAAAAAGGAATAAAAAGAATTAGAGCATGCCACCCTATGGTTTCTCTTCCTTCAATCCATTTATATGGTCTGTTCTGTGGCTTTGATTGGGTTGGGGCCTGCTAAAAATTGAGACCAGCTGCAGACTTTTAAAATGTAGTGATGTCTTCATCTTTCTATGAAGGAGAGGGCTACCATTAATTTATCAACAATCAGATAAGGAAACCCTTAGAACAAACAGCTAAACTCACATAAACAACGGAAAAAATGTGAAAACACATACATGCAAACAAAGCTGTTAATCTTTTTCTTTTTTTTTTTTTTTTGAGTTGGAGTCTCACTCTGTCTGTCGCCCAAACTGGAGTGCAGTGGCCGCTCTCGGCCACCGCAGCCTCGAACTGATGGGCTCCGGCGATCCTTCCGCCTCAGCCTTCCGAGTAGCCGGAATTTCAGGCACGTGCTATCATGCCCGGCTGACTTTTTTATTTATTATAGAGATGAAGTCTCGCCAAGTGGCCCAGGCGGGTCTCAAACCCGCGGGCTCAGGCATTCCACTCACCTCAGCCTCCCAAAGGTGCGGGATTACAGGCTGAGCCACCAAGCCCGGCTTAAAACTGTTATTCTTTAGAAAGTAAATTACAAGTATTAATGTATCAAATGTTAATAGAGTGCAGTGTTATTTTGGTCAAAAATTTCACAGTGATTAGAATCAGGTAGTTCATGTATTAGTCAAATTCAAGCAGTGGCATTAAACATGACTAGATATAAGCCAAACTTCTCTAATTTATTTCTGATGGGTGGAGGAGTGTAGCACCTGTATGGCGCAGAGCATATGATGCAGTGTCATAATTAATTAGCTTGTATAACATTGTAATGAGATATGACGACATATAATACATCACGTCAACATACAATGAAAAAATTGGATATGCAGTATAACTTTTAATAGTGAGCATGTAAAAAGGGGAAGAAAACAAATTATGAGAAGTCTGGGCAAACTGTGAAAGCAAATAATTTGAATTTATTTACAGATCAAATCTTCATTCTAGTGACACTCAGCAGAGCTGCCATCATTAATAGTCAGGGCCTAATATCTGTCATTTCAAATTGCATTGACTGGAAAATTGGAACACAACGTGTCAGGCTAGTTGTCATTTTTTTTCTTTGAAGATTACTCATGTGGTTCAGGTTTATTTATTCACAGAACCACCAAATAATGCAGGACACGAGTTTTTCCAGTCAAATATTTTTAAGTTGTACTCTTCCTGTAGTTTTTCCACATAACATGTTTACATTCAAACATGTTATCTTAGTAATGTGTTGAAATTCATTCCCAAGCCTGAGACTATAATATTCCCTCTTATCTATAATACTATTGTTTTAAGCAATCAGAACCTGCCATATTAAAGTAGTGCTGGACTCTGAAAAAACAAAAGGTTTGAGGCCTGTTATGCATTCTATATTATTTATAGCAGACACTTTAAATTCTCATCAATCAAATGTTTAACTTGTTCATTGATCTCCTACCTTAGTTGAAAACAATATGGGCACAGGGAGAGAAGTTACCAGTTGTCCTTCCTATCCCCTTGTCATTTCTACTATAGCCTGCCATGGGATTCTGGGCATCTGACTAGCTAGTAAAGGGGCTCAGATTCTCAAAATGGTGGATAGTTTGTAATCACACACACACACACACACACACACACACACACACACACACACACACACACACACACCATCACCTCTTCTGAGTGTAGAGCTCCTTTGCCAGCTCTTTTGAATTCCATAAGGAGCTAGATTCTCAAAATGGTGGATAGTTTGTAATCACACACACACACACACACACACACACACACACACACACACACCAGTCACCTCTTCTGAGTGTAGAGCTCCTTTGCCAGCTCTTTTGAATTCCATAAGGAAGCTCCTGAATACAAAGGGAAAGTTACCTGTTGAGAAACTCTGTTGAGTAACATACATTGTCTATAGGGCAAATGCTCATAAACAATAACTTGGGTGCAATCAATTCCTGCCTCTTATTGAGAGGTCCCTTATCAAGGAATATTTGGTACATTCTAGAGAGGGTGTGGAGAGGCAAATTTTTCACATTTTGAGAGGCTGGAATCACTGCGTGAGTCATTTTGATTATCCATTTGCATTTAGAGAGCCATTAAAGGTTTCTGCACAAAAGACTGCCATCAAAGTAGAGTTTTATAAAGAATAATGTGAGTTTTAAAATAATGGTAGGATTTAGGTATATGCTCAGAACAAATATATTATTGAAAAAGTTGTTAGTGTATTTATCTATAATTTTGTTTATAATAAATAAATATTTGAAAGTTTCACAATAGTACTTATCTAAAAACATTATAAAAATAATTATTCTCTCCCTAGTCTGAGATTTTATACTACCTTGCTCAAAAATGTATATAGTGTATAGCCAACATTTTGTTACTCGGATTTACAAAAGTCAAGCTAAAAGATTAAATCCTAGAAGGGAGTCTTGATGTCTTATTCATCTTTGTACTCCCTGTGCCTGTCATAATGGTTGGAGCATTGTAGGGCATTAGTACACAAGTGAAACATGAATATATGTAACCATGAAGAAACAAATATAAAAACCGCTTTTCTTTTCTTTCTGATCTCTGTGAGGATTTTTACACACACACACAGACTCATATGCACACAATATATTCATTTGGACAAAAATCAAGTTCTACATGATATTCTGAAAAGTACTACTTCTGAATTTATATTACTCTTAACTGTAAATCAATAAAAAGTCTCCAAACACACAATTTCTTGTGGCTAAAATTGTCTTATTTTTCATTTGGCAATGCTGCTGCTTTTAATCAATAGGTAGTTATTATAACACATTTTATTTGACTTGCTAGTCTGGTAGGATTTAAAAGGAAAAAATATTTTAAAAGCACAATATTAGATTCTATGAACAATTGTTCTTTTCACATGCAAATTCCCACTACAGTTGGAATCGAATGTGTTTATTTCAGGAATTTGTAAGTCAATGAAATATATTGATAAAATACAACATAGCAGATACAGCATGAAGTTCAAAATAGTATAAGTAACTTGAAATAAGGAATATGTTTAGCATAATGATACACCTGAAATTTATGAATATTAGAAATAATTTAAATATTGTTTTGATAAATTCATTTAAGTTATTATTTTATGGAAATTCAATTTATCTATTACTAATCTATTAGTCTCTTTAGGTTAACTATTTCATTTACCTGGGGGTAGAAAAATAGAACTTATTAAAATTAAAAAGCATAATATTTTTTCATCAGATCTCAATGTCGGTACTTTATCGATTCAGGTTGACTTGAGAACTTCTTATAAACTATAATGCTAAAAGTAGGATAAATAGGATTCAACTTTCTATTATGATGTTGAAAATATGTTTAAAACAGATGGATCGAAAAACAATTTTGTTCCGAGGTAGAATTCTGAAAACTAACATCTAAAAAACCCAGCTTTTGTCTCATAGGCGAAATATTTCACAGATGTGATTAATTGCAGGCACAATTTTTGCACCTGCGTTCACCTGCGTGTGGATTTAATTAGTCATCAGTGCCTAACTTTGAGAATATAGAACTTTAAAATAGCACCTGGAAATCTCCCTTTGTTTGATGTGGAATTGAAGGAAAATCTCCTTAGTAAATACTAGAACTTCAGTAATAAATATTACATGTTACATTTTTTTAAGGGAGAAAAATGTGTAGTGTAAATAATTTGTTTTGGAAATGTTTCTGCTAATTTGAAAATAATTACTCACTAAACAATATGTATATACAATATATAAGAATTACTTGAAAAGTTACTCAAATATTTGTCTCCTCTATCTAAATCAAATAGCATCTTCTTTAAAAAACATCTTTAAGAAAATTAAATTCAGTAAAACAACCATCTTGGTGAAATTAAGGTGACCACCACATACATTCATAATAAAACTATATTCAAACAGTAATCAATAATGATTTATATTTGGAAAATAATATATATTCCTTTGTTTACATAATTGTGAATATCAGGCTATACATACCAAAGATTAATTTTAGCCATTCAAAACATGAGATCAGTATTTCTTTTCTTTTTCTTTTCTTTTTTTTTTTTTTTTTGTTCAGAAAGTGAGATTTATTGAGAGAACAGAAAAGCTCCTAGAGTGAGAGAGGCCCACGGGGTTGCTGGAACAGTATTTCTATCAGCTTAATTTTATCACCTTAATTAACCTGGCTCAATTTTGATGATAGTATGAGAATGAAGAGAAAAAGAAAAGACTAGTGAAGTGCTAAAAAAAAGACAGAACAGCACTGGTACAAAGAGTTGAAGATTGATTGGTATCTATAATTTCTAGCCTGAAAACTGAATGGCACTCACAAATTGTCATTTTCAACACAACTGTGAGGGGCTCAATAAAAAAGAAAATTTTAGAAGGGAAGGAGGAAATAAAAGCTGGAGAAAGAGTAGAAAGAAAGTAAAAATTTATATTTCAAATAATAACTATGGTTGTATGTTATACCATTTTTACTGGTAACCTGATGCTAGGTCCTAACAACATCTATTACTGATGCCTTATGGGCTCTCTCTGCAATATAAATCATCATACCCATTCATTCACTTATTAATTTTTAATGTTACCATCGACAAAAATCCCTCTGGGTGCCTGTACATAATTACCAAAATAGAGTATGATCATAAAATGAATAGAAGCTAAATTCAAAATTAAATAAAAGCAGGTCACCTACACATTAGAAAAGGCCCTGCTATTGAACAAGCTAAGCTATTATCAAACTAGGAACAGATGGCTTAAAACAAAGGGTGTATGAAGACAAGGATGTCCTTAGGACAAGATGTCTTTTATTGAGGAGAGAGGGAACTTTCATAATATAAGAAATTTTTCATGTGTGTAACCTTAGGGGAATACTTTTTTCAAGGATATTTTTATTCACTTTAAATTCACCAGGGAACATATCCTTCTAATTCTCCCTAAGATTATCTGTGAGAAATATTAGTAATAGAAACAAAGTTGGCATTTGAGGCATTGTACAGATATGCATTTCCCTTGATCCTTGCTTTGTATTGCTCCATGCTCAAAAGGATTTGGGCACCTTAAAATTTCTGAATTGTCTGCTGCAATGTAAAGCTATTCTTCCTGGATATTTATAATGTATTGCCTGCCCAGACACTGGATTCAGTCAGATAACTAAGGTACAGAGAGAAGGTATTTTTCTTTTTATAAATTTTATTTCATTTTTAAATAATTGGTAGTTTTTGGTTTTGGGGTTGGATTGTCAGAAACTTTGACTCTTCTATAAGCCTCAATGATCCTAGCACAAAAACTAATACGGACATTTCCCCATACAATGAAATGGTTAAAATGTGAATGAGTAAGTAGAGGACCTTATTTTCCACCATCTTTAAATATCACCTAAATCCAGAGGTTGATCTGCAAGAGCAAAGAAAGGCTGTGGCCACCAATAAACAGGATAATTTGTAGTGTCAATATACAGAATATCACCGAGGGTCCTCTTTGATTTAATTGTGTTTTACTTTTTTTCTTTACCCTTCGGAGATATGTACTGAGTCAAAATTACAAGATAAAGGAGAAGGAGAGGCCCCTGTACACGCAAAATGAAGAAATAGTATTTATGATGTTTTTACAAGATTTGATCAGCCTATTTCTTGTTTTGACATTGTCATATTTGATAGATTTACAGCTATGAACACATTTGTTTATAAATTTGTTCATAGCAAATAACTGCATTATTATGGACTTGAAAGTCTTTAATCCCTAAATTTATTTCTCACTCATAAAACTGTTTTCTTCACCAGAAATTTTGATATTCCTAGAAGAGAATAATCACTATAGTTTTAACATAAACAGGTAGTGTCTATTAGAGATAAGTAAATGCACACTTTACAACATCATTGATTGTATCATCAAGCTTTTGCATCTCAAAATAGTTCCATTGATATCTTTAGGTCATTCACCACATTATATAATAATATATATTATATATATATTTATACATAATACAAAATAATGGATATATTAGTAAAACAAATGCATTTTTCATTTTACAGTTTCTTGTGTGTTGGTTTGTAAAATGTCAAAAACAAAGTAGTGTTACCATCGACAAAAACTATCAACTGGAAAAAATATTTGTAAGATGTACATCTGATAAGGGATTGATATCTAAAATATATAAGAAACTCAAAAAACTCTATAGAAAGAAAACAATCTGATTTAAAAATAGGCAAGGGACCTGAATAGAATTGCTCAAGAGACATACAAATGACCAACAGATTTAGGAAAAAAGACTTAACATCACCAACCTTTAGGGAAATGAAGTTAAAACCACAATGAGCTATCAGTCCACAACTGTTAGAATGACGATTATTAAAGAGAAGAAAGGTAAAAAGTGTTGGCAAGGATGTGGAAAAAGAAGAGCACTTGTATTTCTACCAACTTTTGGTGGGAATGTAAATTAGTAAAGCCATTATAGAAAAATGTATGAAGCTTCCTTTAAAAAAAATAGAGTTGCAATATAATACAGTAATCCCACATCTGGGAATATACTCAAAAGATTTGAAATAAGTATGCCAATGAGATGTCCACACTCCTATGTTTATTGCAGCACTATTCACAATAGCCAAGTTATGGAATCAACCTAAGTGTCCTTCAACAGGTGATTAGGTAAAGAAAGTGTAATATCGATACACAATGGACAATTATTCAATCTTAAGAAAGAATAGTGTTATTTGCATCAATTTTGATGGAATTGGAGAACATTCTACTAAGTGAAATAAGTCAGGCATACAAAGAAAAATACTGCATTTTCTTACAACTCATAGAACCAGAAAGTAAATGGTGGAACCCAGAGATTAGGAGGTTGAAGAAATGAGAAAATTTTGGCTAAAAGTCACAGAGCTTCAGATGGAAGGAATAAATAGGTTTTTTTTTTTTAGCATGGTGAGTAATAGTCAATTATAGATGCAAAAACCACTGAGAGTAAATTTCAAGTATTCTCATTACAAAAAATAAGTATTTGAGGTGATGGGATTTAATTATTCCATATTGTATTGATATGTCTTTGTACCACATAAATATATGCAACTATAATGTGTCAATTTACAGTTAAAAAAAGCTAGAATAGGTTTAGGATTAATTTGCAGGTTGCCAAACCGGGATGGTTATTGTATACTATGATATAGACAATTTGGAGGAGAAACGGATGAAGGTATGTAGGCTGAATGCCTGTAAGTCAGACAGAAGAATTAAAAAAAGAAAACTAACAGCGACAATTTTGCAGGAGTGGGAAGTAAGGATTGATTGAAACACTGAAGTCTCATTTTTGAAAGCCTATTAATAATACAATAGAGATTAAGCAACTCTGAAAGATGTTCAAACAATGATGTCGAAAATAATATAGTGAACAATTAAGGGGGAGTTTGTGCAGCATACCACCAAACCAGAGCAAAGGGGCACTTAAAAAGTAATAAATGAGAAACATACAGGAAACGGAAAAGGTAAATGCATTTACTTGAAAACACAGCCTTTTCTATTGTAACATCAATTCTGTGTCACTGTATCATTTACTTTCCCTTAGACTATTTCTATAATTTGAGAATACATTTTTTGTTCATGTGTACTCTGCACTTAGAATAGAAATACACGTCACGATAGGTGAGTCATCGGAGCAGTCATAAAATCATGTCTTAGGTAATTTCTTATTTTGCATTTTTTCATGTTCTATGAAGACTGCCAGCTCTAGAAAGGTAAATTAGCCAGGATTGGGGATTTGTTAAGCAAAAAGCATGAAGAAATTTATGAAAAGTATATGCAGAAATTTCATTCCATGTTCAACTGGAGTCTGCATATCTAAAGCATTGAGATTACAAATTACAAAACACTAGAGTGACACTGTTAATTTCTCCCACTGGTTCATCATGAAAATTACAAAATACATTTATCATCAAGGAAAAAACATTTGTATAAAAAATGGACAAAGGCTTTTTGCCGGGATGTTGTTAGATCATCCACCAAGTCAGAATGGTTGTACATTTTGTTAATATGTTACTGGAATAAAATAATGCTGCACATTTAGCACTGGATTATGTGAACTGCTGCCAAAACTTTGTAGCTCTGATTACAAGGTGTAAGCTTAAGTAGTTCTTCCTAATTTATGTCTGATGCATTATAATCCACTGACTGACAGAGTAATTAACTGTATTTGTTAATTGGACAGGAAAATACTGTATATTTTTCTTCTTCTGTTTTAATACTTCTAAAATTTGAGACTAAGGTGAAAAAATACATAGTGTGATAAAATTAACCACATTGAAAATAAGACCTAGTACAGTTTATTTCTTTATCCTTGTTACCAAAAAATTGTAACTACAGCTTGTAAACTCAATTGTGTGAGTTATGACACAGATTCTTGGTAAATACCATGTATCTGTGTAGAAAATCAGCTCATGCCAAATAAATGACTGGTAAGTACACATCTCTTTTAGCAGCAGGTGTTATAAATTGCTATTAAACCCAGCTGACATTACATTTTTAGAGAAAATAAGCAGTCAAGAAAGAAGTAAGGGCCCTAGAATAGTTACTGAGCAGAAATCAATTCCATGTGGAGCAACTTGGCAATCAGTTTCAAGAGTTTAAAGGGACTGGTAATGTGAAATGAGACAGTTGTCTTCTAGGAACAGGAAAAGAACGCTGTAATAGATAAACCCGGAACAGTTATTTGGGGCATTATAGAATTGAGTGGAATCTGCCTTACTCAGAGAAACTGATTAAGCAATAATATGGAGGCCAGTGTCTTCCTGTCCTCTGGATGAAGTAGAAAGTCCACCTCTCTCTGCCTTCTACATACCAGAGACCAATAGAGGTACATAGAAAGTGAATGTGCCCAACAGATTTAGAAAAATTGGGTTAGTATGGCTCCTCCTTTGGAATGTTTATGGAATGCCGTTATCTGACAGTGTAACAGTGGTATAGTTGAGTCTGACAAACTCCAGAACCTTTGACCCTCTTTGTAGAAGACTATTTCAGAATCTTTTTGGTAGAATAAAGATACTAGCAACATCCCAGGATGGATTCTTGGGTTAGGAAGAGACAGAATAGGTAGAGCAGCATATAGAAAAATTCTTTTTTTTTTTTTTTTTGTAGAGACAATTCTATGAAGGAATGTGTTATTAGAAACAAAACAAAACAAAACAAAACAAAAGCTAAATTCTTATGTTGAGTATTTCCCACTTAATGTTGAGTTGAAGTCTGTCCCATGATCTACTTCATGCTATTAGGACCTTGCTTGCTTGACCTCGGTACCTTTAACTCCTAGCTCTCTGCTCCAGTCACACTAGCCTTTTCTTCTCGGTGTCTGTTCAAATGTTACTTTATCCAAGAAAATTTTGCTGACAATTCTGTCTAAAAGAGAGGATGGCCACTTTTCCTTTTACTTACCACGTTTTCTTTTTCCTTCACAGCATTTTCACACTCTGAAATATTAGATAGTATTTTGTACACTATCTGTTTCTCTCTGGTAGATTGTAAGCTGCATGAAAACAAGAATTTTGTCCTGTTTTAGTTACATCAATATGCTATTGATGCTCAAATATTCACTGAATAAAATAGTGCCATGATGAATAAAAGCTTTACTCCACTTAACCTAATACCCCTCTTCACCTTAATAAAAAATATTATGTACGCTAATTTGAAAAATAGTTAAGACTCATTGGTTAGGAGCTCTATGTGTAAGTTGATTTAAAACAAGCCCTGGGTAAGAAAGATGCTACTTAGTTGAAATAGTCAATGATTTGACAATATATACATATCTCTCTACTCAACAGCTTTGGCACCTTAATATTTCAACAGTTAGCTTATAGCATAAAATTTGTCTCAGTAATTGAATAATATTTTTTGAGAGTTGGCCAAGGCTTTGCATTTTCTTAAAAAACCTGAAATTTTCTTACTTGCTCTTACATCTTGTCTTACTCTAGGTATTCAAAATAAAATGGACAGATGGTTGGTTGGTTATTCTCAGGCAATATTAAAACATACCATTGAAACTGATGTATTCCAATTCCAACACACCTCCAAAGAGAAGTAGAAAGAAGGAAATATATTGCCTATATTCTTGTTATTCATGATGACATATAATTCAAATAGAAGAAAAGGCTTCTATTCAAAATTATATTTTACATGCCTAATGCTTGTAGTGCTTGAAACATATTTAAAAATCAATGCTTTGATAAAATATTAATTTTATCCCAGGTTTTTATCCTGTGAAGTATTTTTGGGTAAAAAAAAAAAAAAACTCCCACGTTATCAAAGGTCATTGTGACTTGAATTAATTTCTAGCGATTAAAAAATCGTATTTTGGATTTCTAAAAAGTGTGCATCTTTTATTTGTTTCACAATGACTTCTTGGAAAAATCACTACTTATAGGATGTATTCCAGGTCCTGAAAGAAATGAGAAAAATGACTATGTAATGATTCCTGCAAATTTGTGAAGAGAAACTAATTGTATTCCCTTCAGCTATCATTGCATAAGGAGAGAGGGATAGATCATATGTAAGACTATGTCATGAACATGCCCAAATAGCATGTGAAAATATCTTGAGCTAATGTTTTTAGCTTGCAGTTTAACCTATGGTGATAAATGATTAGATACTTTTATGGCTAATTTTATATAACTTTTTTAGTGTATTAAGTCTCTTGAAATACTGTTTTTATAAAGTGCAAATATATTTGAATTTTCTTTCATTATTTTGAATTCTTCATTCCTCATATGGACTCAGGAAAAACACAATTGAGGCACCAGTATTTACTCTTAGCTACTTTTCTTCGGACTGTCACCCCTGCTGGCTATCCATGAACCTTTATACAACCTAACCCTAAAATGTCTTCAGTGCAATATGAATATGTCTATATGGACAACCTCAAGCATTTTCTGCCTAATTATAAAACTATGGTGGATAAAGGTCAACTAGCAAATCAAACATGGCTTTTAAATCATCGCAAGGAAATGTGTTGACATCTTTTACATTCCAGTTGAAAGATACTTTTATTAAATTTAACCTGGACTTATTTTACCCTCACATGTGTTTTTAAACAATATTTTGGCCCTTTGATTATCAGATAATGCATACATCTATGAGAAGGATTGATAAATGAAGAAAGAAGATTTATATCCTTATTGCTTCAGAGTGAACTATGAGGTATATTCAAAAAATGAGCTTGCCTTTCTGCACAGAAAGTTATTAGGTTGAACCATATAAAAATGTCACTTTTGTAGGGTAAAATTAGTTGTGTATTGGCGATTTCAAATGGCTTAATGAAATTGTTTTTTGCCTTCTACTAAGGAGGTTATTCATTATTTACTAAAAATCTTCAAAATAGCAATGGTAATCTGAATAGCCTTTGTTGAAAATCTAATTTAAAGCATCTTGTATATGCCACATAGTAATTATTCTTTTTTCATTTGTAAACACAATACTAAAGTCGAGTCTAGATATATAAATTTCATTATATGCTTTACCTCCATCTAGTATGTGATAACTTTGGCTGAGTTAAAGGGTCATCAATGGCCTCATCTGTTAAATGACAAGGGAGATCTAATTTTTTTAAAGCATATGTAAAAAGTTTCAAGTATTTGGGATTTTTAAGAGTTGATATTACAGTTTTATAAAAATATTACTATTTTTGTTATTCTTGAAAATCAAAACATTTAAAATGTTTTTATCAAAAATAAACTAAGAAGATCTGAAGAATTTCCAATTATTCTATTTCTTTTTATCCTTTTTCAATACTACCACCATGCAATGTAAGAAGGATATCATTCTTAGCTTAGTAGAAAGCTCACGAATACTAACATAGTTTGTATCTCACTTTCCTACTGTATATGTAATTTAAAATGGGTTCTGTTGAACTATTGACCCAGATCAATTAAAAACATCAAAACCTGTAAGAAATACTAAAGATCAGGCAGTTTTTCTTTAACCTACTTTATTACATTAAAATATTATAGAAAGGAAAACCACTATTATGTATACTTTGGATTTTAAACCAGTAGGGAAACTTTTGTCCTAACTCCTCTGTTTCAACAAAGTGGGGACAAAAAACGAAGTCTGTGTATTGAAGAGTGGACTATTTTTTCTACTTCAAAAATATAAAATGTCCAAGAGCAGGATCCAACACAATACTTAACACAAGAGTTTATATTTTCATAGAAATCCTTTGTTCTAATGATTCACTAAAAAATGATTACAAGTTTAGGAAATGCATTTAAATTTAATTTGGCCAAATTACCTCTTGGTTGGTTCATAATTATCTCCAAGTAATTTTATAAATAATTACTTCAAATGCTGCATTTTGCTATACATCATGAAGTAACTAAATTAAGAATTTAAATTATACAGCTTTAGTATTTATAGTTAATCATATTTTCACTTCATGAGCAGCTTTTAATTGGAAATTTGAGTTTAAATTTAATAATAAAAAGCTGAGCTGATTCTATTATTGTTAAAAGATCTATTTAATTTAACTATTAATTAAATAAGGTAATATACTTTAGGATAATATGATTTTAAAATAGTATTCTTTGAGTGGCTTTGCGCCCTAATAAGTTTTATGTGATCTATCGTTTTAGATTATTGTAAAGATTCTTCAGTTTTTTACTTATAGTATAGAAAGTCTTTTCAAGATGCTCTTATCCAGACCTACACAATTCAAAATAAGGGGGAGAATCCTGTCAAACAAATAGGAAGAGAAATTAGGGAATTAAACATTTCTGGTGTCTTAAAATTTAAGAAGCATTTGGAAGCATTTTAGATGATACAAGTAATGGGCAGTTTGAGAAAAAGAAACTTTGAAGAAAATCTTTATGCTCTCCTAATCAAACATTGCATGAAAGTCATAAATTCTGAGGAGAACCATTATTACATTCGGCAAATATGTGATAATATATTGTTTGGTGAATAGCCTTCCTGAGAATTAAAATAAATTTGACTTGGGAAATGAAGTATATAAGACACAGCAAAGTGAAAGTAAAATGGAATGAGAGCCTGTGTCTTCTCATGGGATCTGATGATTATCATTAGGTCTCTGGTGTGGTGGCTGCTGGTATGAAGAGTCAGAGGAACTGGGATAGACTCTTGATTTTGCTGCCAATTATGTGTGAAACTTCAGAAGATCAGTTACCGTCTTTGAATCCCTGGATCTTCATCTTATTCCATTTATATGCTATTTCCTCTCTGAAACTTAAAAAAACCCCACAGCTAAACGCTCTTTCACCTATGACACCCCAAAATATATCTTTCTGTGCCTCTCTTATTTCATTTATACTTTTCAACTTGTGTTGTACTTATTTAAGCATGTGTCTATGCATGTATGAGTCCTCTGCAAAATAAACTTCTCAGGAAGACGGTTATTTCCTCACATTTTATGCACTGTAAAATACTTGGCACGATTTCCTTTGAGTATAATCAATGGCTTCCTGCTTTAGAAGCAACTTGGCTACTTATTTTAAATGCAGATTCCAAAGATCTACCCTCTAGTAGTACTGTGCTGGCCCATGCAATAGCTACCAGCACGTGTCAATTGAACACTTAAAATATGCCTGTTCCTAGACTGGCCTCCATGGCTTAGTCTGTAATCCCAGCACTTTGAGAGGCCGGGAGAGTGGATTGCCTGAGCCCTCGGGTTCGAGACCAGTCCAGGCAACTTGGTGAGACTTATTCTCTACAATAAATCAAATCAAAAATTAGTTGGGCATGGTAGCTGTGTGTCTGTAGTTCAGGCTAGTTGGAAGACTGAGGCAGAAGGATCGCTGGCACTCAGGGGGCCGGGTGCTGGGATGGTGGTGAGCGTGCCACTACACTCCAACCTGTGCGACGGAGTGAGACTCCAACTCAAAAAAACAAACAAACAAACAAACAAACAAACATAAAATATGCCTAGTCCTTGAGATATCCTGTAGCCGTTAAATGCATATCAGATTTCAAAGGTTTAGCTCAAAAAATGTGAAATTCCTCATTAATAATATTAAATGTTGGTTGTATGTTTAAATAATATTTTGGATATAGTGGATTAAATTAAATATATTTTAAAAATTAATTTTACATTTTTAACTTTATTAATATGGCTTTCAAAAATGTAAATTATATATGTTTTTCATATTATATTTCTTTTGAACAGTGATGGTCTATAGATTTTGATTCAATAGAATTTTTTGCAATACAGCAATCCATTTTGTAAAACCATCTTCCACTGATTCTGGCTTATGTAAATGTTAGAAAATGACTAGACATTAACTATAAATAGTGGACAGTCAACAAGTGATGGTAGTGGAAAAAACATAGCTCATCATCTCATTAGTATGTGACAAAATTTGTACATAAGTAAATTCTATCAATGAATGAAAGTCCTTGCATTGGGTAGTTCTGGTTTGACATACCAGTCAGGCAAAAAGAAAATGTTACCACCATTGTGAATGGTACTCTTAACAAACAACAAATCTCATTTGAGGTCATTAGAAACAATTAGTATCTTGTCTTCTATAGTAAACAAGAACTCTGCTTTCTGTAAATAGTGTTTCTTGCCAGCTTTAAATGAAAGACCAATACCCTAGGAAAAGACCAAGCAGATAAAAGTAAGAGACAGAGAGAGAGAGAGAGAGAGAGAGAGAGAGAGAGAGAGGAAAAAGAAGAAAGAAAAGAAAGCTTGAGGGTTTGACTGTTAAAGTTAGGTGATGAATATGCCTGATTAATTTACCTATTAATTTACTTATTGATCCATTGTTGTAAATAGAATGAATTTGAGTGGATTGTTGGAAGAATAGGAATCAGAATGAAGGAGACTAATTTTTTTTGATTCAAGAAAAATTAAGAATCACTCTTTTTATAAAAGGAGTACTGAAATGTAATTTGAAAAGTACATTTTAGAATTAATTTAATAAAAGCAGGACTTTACACTAGCCTGAATGTATAAAGTTACAGCTGCAATTCATTGTGACACTCAGATATAACAGAAAGAACAATATAATACTGCAGAATGTAGGTAATGATGCTTTTAGGGAAGAAAGCCTCTATTTTAAAGCTTTTCACCATATTCAGATTTTTGTCCAACAGATGAAAAAACAAAATTCATGTTCCAGAAAAGCAGGTTGATTAAAAATCACTCACAGGACAGTTACTTTTTTTCTGAAATACTGGCTTCTGAAGCACAGTAGACAGTTTTTTTAAAAATATAGAAACAACAATATGTATTCATTTCAGTTGATTACTCAAGTCCATTATTTTCCCTTTAAACAATCCCTTTAAGAGAAGTAAACTGTGTTGCCATTTTTGCAAACAAGAGTGGATGTTGCAAGGCAAAGAACCCAAAGTCTTTTAGATTCTCCACAAGGCTTACTGCAAAAGACTTAATAGCCTTCTGAGAGAACTGAGGTTGCATTTTGTGCCACTGCAAATTTAAATCCAGGTCACAGAGATGTTACATAGCAAATGACACATTTACCGTGCCACCCAGCTGCCTCCTCTAATGTACCAGGACTGCCTTCTGAACAAAATCAGCATGCCAATGTTAGACTGTGTGCAAGTGGTTTTGTTTATCAGGGTGATGCTAAAAGAAGAAATTCTGCCCACAATTAAAAAGCTACTTAGCTCAATTGCTAATTCACCCCTGAAGTGTCAAACAAACGACCTGGAGCTATAATCCTGAATCTCATTTGAGTGACAAATTTCAAACTCTTCGGTCAGTCATAACTGAAATTAAAATACACATAGAAAATACATTTAGAGAATCCAGTTCCCTATGCTAGATGGCCGTGGTCACAAGATATCGTCATCAGACTACTCTAATTAATCATTTAAAGAATATGTTTTGCCTCGAGAAAAACTTGTTAATGTAAAAGTGATAATTCTGGTGATTTTGTGATTGTGTAGGAAAAATTATCTGTGTTGGCAAAATCCTTATCACTTATCTTTTATCACACCACAATTTCACATGTGTTTTCTTCACAATATTGTCACTGGCATATCTCTCCCCTGCAAATCAATGCCATATTGCCGATTAATTCCAATAACATACTTGATGTCCTCAGAGAGCCAGAACATTGGAATCATAGGAAAAGAACATGGAATGTGTCTGTCGAGTGGGAGGTAGACAGAGTACATTTCTGAATGTATTTTTTTTATCAAGGCAGTTAATACTTCTCTGCTGTGACTGAGTTCTTCTGATGAGACAACTATTTGAATCCTAGTACACTACTAGAGTTGTTCCTTGACATGAATGTGTATCAAAGAAAGCTGGGGCCTATACACACACACACACACACACACACACGCACACGCACACGCACACACGCACACACATACACAGTTACCATTGGAACTATTGGCTGGTCTGTTACTTCTGGGTGTAGTGCCTCATTTATAACATTTCTTAAGTGATTCTGTTATTCAGTCAGATTAAGAAAATTTCTGATCTGTGCCATGCAATTATTTACATCATGAGCTGTTTCATCATTCAAACCAACCCAGACTTCTACTTTTTCTCTTAAAAATTTTATCCTATGTTATTTTATTTTAGAGTTGCAGAGTACCTGTGAGGATTTACTACATAAGAAAACTGCATGCAGGTGGAGTTTAGACTTTTAGTGGGCCCTCTCTTCCCCTGATAGTGGACCTGGAACCCAGTGTGATGCTGTTTGCCCCTTATCCCTTCTCCCTTCCTCCTAGAACAGTGTCCAGAAGCTGCTGTTCTCCCCTTTGTGTTCAGGTGACCAGTGATCAGGGCCCATTTATGAGTGAGAACATGCCCAGCTTTCTTGCCCTTTACAAGAGAAAGCTAGAAAATACAAAAATATAGGATGGCAGAACTATATGTATATTTATTTACATACAAAACAACACTCTTTTCATGTATGCTAAGGAATACTATGTACAGATTCTTATTTCAAATTAAAAAAAATCTTCAAAATTTCTCCCAGAGTGATCACACCCACCTCCATCAAAAATAGGTGAGAGAGAGAATTTTTTTTTTTTCCATTAATATATTCTTTTCTTCTGTTTCCTCATTAATCTGGGGTGATTTCAGGGCAAAGAACTTTCTGCATATGGGGAAATCACTCTATTCTAAGAAGAATTTTGCTTTTGATTTTTTTCTTTTTACTGAGAACTGTAAAGATATAGAAGAGGACTGACCTATTTTCACTCATTCTTTGGACAGTATTTATCTGTGTTTTATCCTGTCTATGTGCAAAGCACGAAGCTAAGCGCTTTGAGGGACATAAAGTTGAATTAGGCATTTATATATTTATTCTGCCCACACAGAATTTATAGTATTTTAGGGAGGATAAGTCATATATATAAATATCTATACTATAACAAAAAGCATAAAACATAAAGGAAAAGACTGATCAATTGACTGTATTAATATTTTAAAATTCTGAGGCATCAAAAGGTACCATATTATTGCAGTGGAAATATAAACAACAAAATGTGAGAAAATATTTGCAATGGCTATAACTGACATAGGAATAAAATTTAGAATATGTAAAAAACTGCCAAAAGTGAATGAGAAAATGACCAATCACACGTTAGAAAGATAGGTAAGAATATGAATAGGTAATGATTGGAAACTGGATAGCCAATAAAATATAAAAAGTTATTCAATAGTCATCAAAGAAATAGAAATTAAAACCATGAAATACAACAAACATTAATTTTGCAGAAAATGTAAACGTCTGATAAATACCATTATTGGAGTGATTATAAAGCTATGGGGGATTCATACATAATTCTGGTGGAAATGTAAATTGGCACAACACCAGTAGAGAGCAGTTGTGCAATAAAGAGTTAAGTTGAAGCCAGGCGTAGTAGCCTGCTCCTGTAGTTCTGGCTACTTGGAAGGCTGAGGAGGAAGGATTGCCAGAGCCCAGTGGATCAGACACTGGGGTGGTGGTGAGCACGCCACTGCATTTCAGCCTAGGCAACAAAGTGAGACTCCGACTCAAAAAAAAAAAAAAAAATAGAGTTAAATGGAAGATATATATACTCAAAGAAAAAACTCCAATTCTAAAGCATATGCCTTATTCAAATCCTAGCTGGATATAGATGATATGCTCAATCCCAATAATTACTGAGAACTTCGTAAAAGGATTGTCTACAAAGTTTTCGGAAAGCTTAGGAAAAATCAGCAAGGGTTTTGGTATCCCAGGACTAATGTCAGCAGGAGTCACTACAAGCTCTAGACTGGAAGATGCAGAGAAAGGTTACTGGAACTAGAAAAAAGTGTGGTGGCTGAAAAGACATCTGTCCTACAGAAGCTGTGATTTTCAATTAGGGAAAAAAATCCATGTGAGGTGACTCAAGGAAGGGACCCCAGGGAATAAAGAACCCGACATTATTTTCTTTCCCTCTGTTTCCTGCAAGTTCCTTCCATTGGCATAACCATCCAGAAGCCTGGGCAAAGGAGCCCTTTGGCAAAGTCCATGAAGGTCAGACTTCCAGGAGTAGTGACAAGGAAGAAATCCTATATAATTCCCAGAGAATCTCTAACGTTCACATTTACAGAATTGTCCACATGAGCACTGTTGATAATGAGAAAAAAAGAAAAAGAAATAGCCTCAATGTACATAAACATGGAAGCATCTTACAAAAAGTGTGAGGGAAAAAAACAGGATACAGAAAATACATACAGTTACCATTTGACAATGTTACCATTTGTCATCTAAAACATGTAAAACTATTATGTAGTGGTTAATAATACATGAGGTTAGTAAAAGTGTAAAGTAATTCAAGGAAATGATGAGTGCCAAATTTATGAGAGAGGTTACATCCGAGGAGGGAGAAGAATGCAATATTTTGTATGCACTTACACTAAAACATTGAATGTTGCTATCTGAAATTCAAATTTAACTGGGCATTCTGTTTTGTTGTTGTTGTTGTTTTATGGCAGCCTTAGTCGGAAGGGAGCAGCTTCAGATAGCTGTGTTAGTTGCAGATATCTTCTCCCAGTCTGTGGCTGTCTTTTCCAATGTTCTTTGTTCTTATAGTGTCTCTTGATGGACAGAAGTTATATTTATTTGGGCAATGGGAACACAGGTATTCATTTTATTATTCTTTATAGCTTTTTGTATGTCTGGAGCATCCCATAAGTAATATTGAAAATATCTATGCAACAATATAAGAACTGAAACATATCATAAGAAAGGTTCACTGTATAAAGTACTTGAGGATACAAGAGATCACTTCTATCCAGCTGAGGGGATTTAAGGCTCAAAACCTTGGCTATGAATACGATAGTGAAAAAGGATGCGTATATTCTAAGAAAAGGAACTGTATGAAGAAAGGCATAAGGACATGAATGCACATTTTACATGAAAAAGAGAATGAAAATAGGTAACAATAATAATAATGATAAGGTAATACATAATTTACATGTTGTTTTAAACAATACCCTTAAGTGTTGTGCACAAGACAACATGTTGATTTTTACATGTTTTCCTTAATTTAATACTCACAAAAAAACCTTTGAAGTAAGTGCCATAAACTTTCCACTTTAAACGTGAATTTTAGACATATTAGGTAATTTATGTAAGTTCACAAAGCTAGTAAATGGCCAAGGCAAAGTTTGACCCAGATTAGGAGAGTTCAATACACACTCATAAATGTACACTTACCTACAATAAATACTGCGCCTGGCATTAAGAACGATGTTGTATCTGCCCTGTGCCAGCCATCCCCCTTTATGCACTTTATATATTTTCTGATCTGATCTTTGCAGCAATCTCGTAAGTTAGGTGCCAGTCAATTTTATAAGACGAAGCAATGCAATTTGACCAAGAATCACGGCTACAAAATGGAACTGATATTTTAAACCAGTTCTATAGGACTCCAAAACCAATTAACGATTAACTAAGCAAGCTGTTTAATTTGGGTAATATATCATAGGGTGAGGTAAAGAGGAATAATTTTTAAAAAATGCCTGGAAATAGATTCTGAGCATTAAGTCATGAAGTTAAAGCTAGACTTTCTTCTCTCACAAGCAATTACTTGTGGCAAGGGTTATAGAGGTAATTATAGGCAATTTTTGAATAGGGGATTGAGATGATCAGATTTATGTTTCAAAAACAATAACGTTAAAGTAATATGAATTTTAGTTGACAGGTTATTACCATATATTGGGTAAGTGGGATTTAAGTCACTATAGCCTTAATTCATTCTTGTTCTGTCTCAACACCAGAATGGTTCACAAATGACAAGCACTCAAATGTATATATGACAAGTAATCAGTAATTGCATCTCTTAAGATTACATGAATGAATGAATAAGTCAACATGTTATTGTGGCTTTTAGAATATATTATAGTATAGGAACTCCAAAGGAAATTCAGAACTTCCAGGTCATCCACTGTCTTCCTTTGTTAACATGTCTGTGATTTTTAGTCTAGATGAGTCCCGAGGGTCCTTGTGATATTATCATTATGAGATGTTAAAACGAATATGCATTTTCTGACTGCCCACCAAGTAAAAATCCCACCTAGAAGCATACAATTAAAATACAGAATTTAGACTCTGATAATGATTTATCGCCCTGGTATTTCTTATTTAGTTTAATTCTACTGCAGAAAGAGATGGAGGTAATCTGCTTTTCCTAGAGTTTAACAGCTTTTCTGTAGTTGCATTTTAAATATAATTGGACTTATAGCCAATTGCTATTCACTTAGATCAATATGCTTAATTTTAATCTATGCATAAAACTAATCATATGAATGGAGGAAATGGATTATTATTTCCAGTTCTGTCCTAAGACAGGATTCTGGTGAAGTGTATATTTTAGAGTGATAGATGACATATATTTTTTTCTACAACGTTGTAAAATCTAACTCTCACTTAAGTGTTTTTCACACACTCAAAATGCTTATTCATGAAACATGATCTAATGATATGTACACAGATACACACTCCCAGTTATCCTAAGAGAGTTGAAAATGAAAATGTTACTCACCAAAAGTCTCTAATGAAGCCCTCCAATGCTTTCAAAAATTGGATTTCTTTCCATGAAATTGTCACCCTCTAGAGTTAATGAATTCATAACATTTAAATATTTCCAAGTGAATAGGCTCATCAGAATAGATGGTTAAAAACAAAAACAAAAACTTCTAGACAGCTCAAATCTCTAAGGACTGTTTATTTATAGAACGATGGCTTTCACTGAAACTTCAAAACTACCATATGTAATGACCTTAGTTTTTCAACAGTAAGGTATATCCTGCCCCAATATGAGGATAATTTGAACAAAATGTGTCTAATCTATGTCCATGTATAGATGGGCATCGGTTTAATTGTTTCAAAAGTGGTACATTTTAAGAGTGCTGTTTGAGATTCCCTACTGTGCTTAGGAAGCACACTGTAGGATTTCTTATTCAGAGCTTGCATTCCTCATTTGGCATTTCAGAACATGTGTCTCCTGAAACTTCTCTCTGAATGATTTTTCAACCATTACTTCATGAGCAATACTTACATTCAAAATTCTGAGGGATAAAAAACAAAAAACATCGTGTTCCACTATATAATATAGCAAAACTATAATTTTTAGTTCTAGTTCAAGGCCTCTTGTAAGGACACGTGCCATATTTGTTTAATGAGCATTCTTTTCTGTACTTGTGCATCAGTTGTTTCTGATGATAGTTCATCTAGTTTCAAAATTACTATGCCTCCTAACTGGTAAATACTTTAAATTTCTGGTTAATAAAAATGTAACAACAATCCAACAGTCTATATATAATGTGAAATGATGCTAATTTAGTTATCTTTTTTCTTATCTTAACCTGGAATATCCAGATTATTCAGCAAGGATTTGCAAACTGGGATTTGACTCTTTATTTTGCTCAGTTCTTAAATACTTTCCCTACTTGATAACGATATAAAACACAATAAAATGCATCATTTCAGGTTTTAAAAGTGTATTAATCATTTTTGTACCAATAACATGATAGGGAAACTTAATTTTGGTGCTAAAGTTGGTAAGTTAACTAATATAATGGAATAATCATAGGGGTAAGTATGACAACAATAAAGTAAAACAAGAGAAAAATAGGATTATACTGCTATTTATGCAGGGATTATCACTATGGGACAACAACAAACATTTCTAGAGGAGATTATTTTTTATATTTTTCTTATTATTTATATTTTAGACTTTACAGAAGTGAATTTTGAAACTTATTTATTTGGCTTCTTGAGCCTTTCCTCCCATTTAGCCTTTACTCAACCTTCAATATTTCAACTAGACAAAGTTTACAATTTTGGGAAGGACACTAACCTGTTCCTTTGCTTGACCAATATTTAGGCACCCAGTATATCACCACATAAACAAACACCACGAGTTTATTTATCAGGTTTTATTCATTTTTTTCTTTCAAATTTAATTATTATCTGCATCGAATATTTCTTCTTCATAAACTATTTTGTGGAAAGTGTGAATAAATGGTATGCTTTGTAAATTCTTGAAACTCAGAATGTCATTTTGTTGTTTTTTAAAGCATCTTGGCCTGGCATAATGTTATTGTGTCAAAACATTTTTTGTAATATAGTAATAGCTATCTGATATGCACCAAGAATTATACCAGTTGTTTCTACTCATTATCTATATTCCTTATCAAAGATTGTTTTTCTCATTATAAATTACCCATTATCTATATTATCTACATTTTATCAACAATTCCATTGTATTATCATCATTTTTTTTATCAATGAGAAAACTAAGACTTAGAGCCATCAAGTATCTTGACAAGGAGGACATATAAATAAATGGATGAGTCAAGTCTCCAAATCACCAATGCTTTCCACCTCTCAAAATCACAACTCAATAGAGATAAGCTTCAACTGTCTTTGTTCAGGGAACTCTGAAGTTCTCCTTTTAATATATTTTCTTTTAGCGATCTTTTTTTTTTTTTTGCCTGCCCAGATATTTCTGGATTTTGGCAATAACAACCATTAGAAATGTTTATGACAAGTAAGCACATCAACAGCTTGTTCTACATGTTGCACTATGTTCATTGAATTTTTACCTGGAATGAAAAGAGACCATGATATTTATGGAGCACTAAGTATGTACAGTTTTTGGAGCCCATGGCATCATGAACACAATGATATCCAAGGAATTTCACTTTCCTCCCTCCCCTAATGATATCTTTTACACCATTTTCTTTGGGGCACTAGTGTTATGCCTACCTCAGTGGAAATTTGGTGTTTGGAATACAGCTTATTCTCCTTTACTTTAAAAAATATATATAAATTGTTCTTATATTGTTTGCCTCATCTGTTACCCACTAATCTCACTGTCTTTATTCAGATTCCCAACTTCTCCCCTCGTGTCATTCATGCCAAAAATCTGCTTTACAAATCTGAGATAAAAATTCTTAGCTTTAAATGTCAGTTTTACTATGTTACTTATCAGTCTAAAACACAATTTTCATCGTGCTTTTTAAATGTTTTTCAATCTGGATTAATAAGCTTTCCATCCTTATAATTTTCACCAGACCACTGATATTATTCTTCTCGCTGACTTACTTTAAATACTTAAAAAACTCTGAGCCTCATCAAAAGAAATAATATCTGTGAAATATAGGTGAAAATAAATACAATATTTTGAGTAAAAGACCATTGTTCTTGTACTATCTAAATTATATATCACTGCTTAATTTTTACTTTTAAGAGTCACATGTGCTACAACTCTAAAACTATTGAAACTATTCACCATGGTGATGGTTAATAAACCATACTCTGGTTATAAAATGTTTGTGAGAAATTTACATCTCCCGAGACCCCTGGGATTCTGTGTGACAAACTGTTACTGCAGTGCATTATCCTTGAGGATATTAGTATCTTCCTCATTAAAATACAGTAGACAGCAAGCATGATAGAAAATTATGAAAACAGAGATATTAGTTTTAAGATATAAAGCATAAAGACTGTAGTAGCCAAGAAGGAAAATATTATGGGGCTAAGATCTACAGAAACTGTCTACTCTAAAGAATACTTATATTTTAATATAAAGACAAACCAAATTTGGAGTACAGGACAACAAAAATATAACTATCCACAGAATTCAATTACAGGATATAAGGAATCTGCCTATGAAATCCAATACAAATTAATTTACATCCCTTTAAAAATAATAAAAACATATTTTAAAAAAATGTATGCCTATTGTTAATAATTTCACTTGCTGTTGATAGAAGCCAGTTAAAGCAAATAGAGAGAATTTAAATAAAGACACATGGTATGCACACCGTGTGTGTATGTGCGTGTGTGTTTGTGTATGTGTGTTAGAAGGCAGGGTTGATATCTCAGAATTCAAAACCAAAAATATGCCGCTAATCCTCTGCCTGTCTTAACTTTTTTTCAAATATCTACCTTATTATTTTCTCACTTTGCATCCCAGGTCATTCTGCTTTTCCATCTGTTCACATTGTGGGTGGAAGATGGCAACTCAACAGCTTTAAGCTTTATATTTTCCTTGATTGAATGATTGGATGCTTTGCTGCATCAGTTCCAAAGTCTGAGGAGAGAGTAACTGACTGGTAAAGCAGTTTGGGTCAAATGTAACTCACTGTGCTATCCAACATAGCCAAGGATGTAGGGTCCTGCAGCACTCCTTGACCATTGGGGACTTGCTTTCTGTAAGAAGGCAAAACTTTTCCAGGGGAGTCCCCACACTAACTGCAATAGATGTCCACTTTGGTAAGCTATGTCTATTTGCATAGTAACAAAGACAGGGTATGTCAACGTCTGGGACTCAAATATTTTAGAGCTTAATATACCACTATTATACCTTTTCAGTAGCATTCCAACAAGGAATATTTTCTGCAGAATATTGAATAACAATAATCACAATTTAAAAGTTGTTTTGCTTTTCATCATAACCATCTATGAGAATTTCTAAACAATGCCAGGGATAAATACAGCTGGAACGAGCTCCTCTCCCCACTTCCACCTCCACCCCTCCCTCCACCCCTTTCTCCACCCCTCCCCACCCACCCCTGCAACCCAGGTATACCATTGTCATTTTTAGTGACCTCTCTGATGGGGAACATAATGCCATTATGATGCTGGGGCAGGAAGACAGAGATAATGTCTATTAAAAGCTCTTCCATTCCACTTAGAGTCGTGTTCCTTAAGACCAGTTTCAGCAAATGTGTAGCTGTAGTTATAGTAAATGAAAAATGGATCAAGAAACTTTATAATAGAAGCTTTCCTCTAGTGATTTTTAATATTATGGAGATATAATGAGTAATAACTGAAGGAGTTAATGCACATTGAAGGAATGTCTAACAAACCATAAAGTGTCATTTTGCTGGTGGTAAATCATAGTCACTATTTGGTAATTTAAATATAAAATTATTATTACTACCTATGTAAAGAATAGTACTTCAGAAAGCAAACTCTAAACAGGTCAGAACCCTAATGTGAATCCATTTATTTTACTTAGCAGGGGGTTGAAAGGATAAATGTAACATTAAAAAGCTTTCTGAAAGTGAGATGCAAATTGTAACCATTTTATAAAATTGAAGCCCAAGACCCATTGTTATAACATTTTGGAATATATAAAGATTTTGGAAACTTAAGTACTTGGAATCCACGTAATAAAAATATAGGTTAATTAGAGGTTATATATCTAAAAAAATAAGTCTATTTTTTAAATGAATGCCTCCAAAACAAGTAAGGCAATAAATGAATTCCAATTTAATGTAGCATTTAAGTTTCTGAACTATCTTAGCTACTTATTTTCATTACACGTCTCCAAAACTTTCTACTTTTGAAATCTAATGCCTATGCAAAATTACACTGAATATGTTTTATTACATGTCATTAGTTTCTGGTTCTAATTCTAAATACCCTCAAGGGGAAAAAATAGATGATTAAGTTCAAATAAAAAATAATATATTCTTGATTAAGAAAGCAATTCTAAGACATCCTCCAGTAGAACTGTACTACCCGCCCCCCCCAGATTCCAGAACCTAAGCATCATGTGTGAAAGGCATTTCCTTATATGCAGAGACTATAAGCCTGGTATTCTCCTGTAGTAGAAATATCTCTTCTGATTAAAACTCCTAGTCTCCAGGGAAACTATTGTTGTTCACAGTAAAATATGAAGTTCTCCAAAGACCTGTTGCTTAGGATGTACAGTAAGCAGGGCAATGTGTTGAAAACTGCTCCACAAAATAATATCAGGTGTTGAGAATCTGCAATCTTATTCAGGATTAACAAATATACTCTGAAATGAATTGGAATTGATTGTAGTTTCAGGTTTCTTTCACAAGATGGCAGGGTAAAAGAAAATATACGCACCAGGGTATGTTCTTTTAAAAACTGTGATTTCTTGTCAGACTAGCAGTGTTTTTTTTCAGGGAAATTGAACATGTACCAAAGCACTGGAAAGGAAGTAAAATTGTTGGCAACCAGAAACCACTCAGTTTTAAAGATATTTAGCAAATGCACAATTTACCAATAAAAAGGTTAGCTTCAAACTGCTGCTGTCCTTCATATGCATTTCAAAGTATTGCCCATAAAACTATTTACTTCACTGAACAGAACACTGCCTGAAGAACCTGTCAATCCTGTTTTAAAAGAGAAAAAGTGCAGGAGGGGATGGGGAGGATAATGCTGCATATCAGAAACACACCCATCTGTATATTTTAATTGAAGAATGTTGACTCAGATGAACTGATTGTTTGACTAATAGTCAATTAGCAGCATCTTTGGAGTGTTAATCAGAAACAGTTTTTCGTGCTAGAAGCTTAGGCCAATTGATAGGTAGAAAGAGAAAAATTATTAAACACTGTGTTTAATTATCTTTAAAATTCTTGTTCGGGAATTAAAATCTTAGAATATTCCAGAAAGATATTAACATTTATTGATTAAGCATTATGTAATATTCTTTCATTTGAATCTTACTTATACAGTAGTCATCATTTTTTTTAGTAAGGAAATAGATGCAAATAACTTTTCCAAGTCCACAGAGATTGTGAATGGTTATTTTTAAATGTATATTTGACATAAAATTCCATTATTTAAAATACTCTTCATGACTTCCTCTTGCTCTTAAGAGAAAAAAAAAATTCTCCAAAATGCTTTGCAAGCCTCTTCATTGTTTATCCTCTCCCCATTTGTGCCAGCTTTATACTGTTCCATGCACTCCTTGATTCCCTGAGCCCTGGCCACATCCAACCTCCAAATACTTGGGCCTGGAATGCTTCTTCCTTTCTCATCCTAACCCAGCCTCTAATCTGTACTTTTCCTCAGAACTCAACTCATCTTCCATCTCCCCAGGGAAGCCTTCAACAAGGAATAGGTGAAAGATCTCTGCATCAAGCTTCCCAGCAGCAAGAACCTCTGCTCTAAGCATCTATTACAGTATTGACTGTAGTCTCACAGTCCCTGATGAGCTCCCTGAGGGTTATGATGAGATCTGCATCTGAATTAGCAAATGCACCATCAAGCAAGAGTGTCTCATACACACATGCGACAGACAATATTCTACTTGCTACTAGGGTTTGTAAATACTTTTTACAGATTTTACCCAGTGGTGTTTTAAATTTGTATTTTGTGGTAACATTCATCAGACATACTCTTTCACAGCAGAATAAACTTAACTCTATTTATTTTCAATAGTTCCGATTTGGTGAATCCCTCCAAGTGACTTAACTGGAATAGAAGCTCTATTCTTTCAGCCTGTTGCTGTTATCTGTTTTTAACTGGAACCATAGTATGATTGTTCTAAAACACTTTTATAGAAATCAGCCATGTAAAAATGCATCCAAAAATCAGATTTTGACATTTCATGTTATTCATTTGCACTCTAATGCTGAAAAACATTGGTTCATAGCAAAGTCTATTACCTTGTCACTGCCTAGCTGGGTGACCTTGGGTAAGTAACTTCATCTTTGCAGACAAGGTTTTGGTAACTGTAACATGAGGGATTGGAAGAGATTATCCCTAAAGTCTTACACAGGTCTTAAATGCTTTGTCTCTTAGTTCCTCTCTAAGGAATTTTAGCTCTGAAAATTGCTGCCATTTCACATCCTACTCTCTTTGCAAATTAGAGATTTTGAATTCCCAATATGAACTGAATCTGCATATACACTTGTATTTTATTACACTAGAGTAAAAGGATTTGGGGGGAATATTTGTATGTGTGTGTGTGTGTGTGTGTGTGTGTGTGTACATATATATTCAAATTCTCTTCCTAAGGAAACCAGATTTAGTTGAATTATGAATAGAAGTCAGGATAAGTGTATTCAACATTTACCCATAGCTCATTTTCCCCAACTGTCTGTTTTCAATTTTTAAAACACAGTAACATTTCATTAAGAACCCACAGCAGCTCCTCTCTAATTTGTAAAGAGTACATTGTGAATTACAAGCATAGTTATCAGCATTTCAGCACATTAGATTTTTTTCCTTCCTCAGTAGATGCTTATGAGTCCTTTGGGTTTAAGCACTCTTGTTCATTAGTGAGTGTGTCACTGAAGAATAGACTTATGAAAATATTTCTAAACACTTAAACAATCATATACCTTAGTATGGTGGCAGATTGTACAAAGAGCTGAATTCTAAGTATTCAAAATATTAAAAAAAAAATAAAACAACTTTGTGACACTTCCCCTTGTCATTCTCTGTCATTTCTTTTGTTCATGTATATTTTTGTAAGTATTAGCTTTTACTCTATGACTTGTCATTGTGATAATGGTGGACTATTTCTAAATACAATGTAATTGAATCTATCAACGATGTTCATTATGGTAAGTGCTTGTTGCATTCTGTTTAAGAAATCCTTACACAGAGGACATGAAATCTTCAAAAAACAACTTTAAAGTTTTATTCACATTCAGGTCTTTATTTCACCTAGAATTATTGCATGTAATGTGAGATAGTGACAGCGAACAAAATTATTTACCTTTCCATAGCTTATCCAATTGTCTCAGCGCCATTTACTGAAATGTTTGTCCAGTGATGTACTATTACATGTTTAACTACTGACTCAGGGACTGGGAGGGATAACTAATTGTGCTGTTTACCAATTTCAATCGTTTACACCCAATATTGCTGATTTCAAGATATCTGTTAACATGATATCAGTAAAACAATTGATATGTTTACCATACAAACACAAGAGAGGTAAATGACATCTAGAGAATAGATAATAGTAAAATATAGGCAAGCCATTTGAAAGTGTTAGGTTTTAAGGGTTTTCTTTTTAGCTTTGTTTGTAATATAATGTATGTAATTACTGGGTTATATCAGTGGTCCCCAAACTTCCTGGCATCAGGGACCAGTTTTTGTGGAAGACAGTTTTTCCACGGACTGGGAGGAGTGGAGAGGGAGGGATCCGGGGATGATTTTGGGATGATTCAAGCACATAACATTTATTGTGTACTTTATTATTATTACAACTCACCATAAAAACAAGAGGCACAGATGGAAGTGGTAGATAAGATAATGGGCGGGCCATGTGCAGATTAAAATAAGTGTTGGATTCTGACTTAAAGTCTGCTACTAGATGCAACTGTACAATTGAAGTACATCAACTCACTTGCCACTCACTGATAGGGTTTTAATATGTATGCAAGCAATTGATTTATTATGGTCTCTGTGCAGTCAAACCTCACTCTAATCTATATTTGCAACCTCTTTCCAGTACTAGTACTCCCTCAGCTCCAACTCAGATCAGCAGATATTAGATTTTCATAAGGAGCACAACCTAGATCCCTTACATGCTTAGTTCATGCTTCTATGAGAGTCCAGTTCCTCTGCTGATCTGACAGGAAGAGGAATTCAGGTGGTAATGAGACTGATGGGTTGTGGCTATAAATACAGATGCAACTTCCTTCACTTGACCACTGCCACCTCCTGCTATGTGGTTCCTAATAGGCCATGGACCAATATTGATACCGGTTCGTGGCCCAGGGGTTGGTGATCCCTGGTTTATATAATTTAATTTTTAATTAATATGTTAACAACTGACTTACAAAATTTAGGAATCACTTCAACAAGCCAGAGCTGGAGAACTCTTATGCACCAATGAGTGTGTCCTTCTCTACTATTTCTACAATGACACCTTGGTGATATGTCAAGTATGCATATATATTTGGCCTATGTTTGTGTTTTCTCTTTGCATTTTTTTCATGTGTCTCTCATTGTACTCATGCTACACTTTAAAAAAAGTTACTATAGGCTTATATATTTTTGTTATATAAGCCAAGTTATCCTGCTTTTTCTTACTTTTACAAAAATTATTTATATTTAAGGTATATGACCTGATGTTTTGATATACATATGTGGAATGAAGTGATTTACTACAGTTAAAAAAAGTAATATATACTTCTTTTCATATAGTTACATTTTTAATTTTGGGGGGGGAGTAGGAACCCCCGAAAGCTGATGACTAGTGATGTTGAGTATTTTTTCATATACCTGTTGGCCATTTGTATAACTTCATTTGAGAAATGGACTGTTCAGATCTTTTGCCCATTTTAAATCATATTTATTTTCTATTGTGTTTTTTTAAGCTCTTTATATGTTCTGGTGATTAATCCCTTGTCAGATGGGTCATTTGCATCTATTTTTTCCCCTTCACTGAATTGTGTCTTCACTTTGTTGATTGTTTTCTTTGCTATATATAAGCTTTTTAGCTCGATGCAACCCCATTTATCCATTTTTGCTGTGGTTGCCTGTGCTTTTGAGGTCTTACTCAGAAATTCTTTGCTCAGATCCATGTCCTAGAGTATTTCTCTAACTTTTTAGTAGTTCTATAATACTTTTTAGATTTACATTATATCAGCTTTAATGTTGTATTATTCAAGTCATTTTCTATGTCTTTATTGAATTATTGAATTTTTGTTAACTTCGTCTGTTAATTACTGAGAGCTATTTTTTCAAAATATACCACTATAATGGTAGATTTCTCCCTTTTTTTTTTTTTTGAGTTGGAGTCTCACACTGTCGGCCAGTCTGGAGTGCAGTGGCGGTTCCCAGCCACCGTAGCCTCGACCTGCTGGGCTCCGGCGATCCTTCTGCCTCAGCCTTCCAAGTAGCCGGAATTACAGGCATGCTCTAGCACGCCTGGCTGATTTTTTGATTTATTGTAGAGATGAGATCTCGCCGCCCAGGCAGGTCTCGAACCCGCAAATTGACTACTTTTGACAGGAAGACTTACTGATAACATTAAACCGTCGATTAACACATATTTTGCAGTTTATATATTGTATATTTTATTCTTAGAATAAAATATGCTAGGGAAAAACTAATGTTTTTAAGAAAGTCATAGGAGAAAAATATTTCCTATTTATTAAGTGGAAGTTGATCATTAGAAAGGTTCTCATCCTCATTGTCTCTACATTTAGACTGAAGAGGAGGAGAAAGGAATAGGTGGTCTTGCTGTCTCAGGGTTGTTACAGGCATAAGAAACAGGTAGCTCAACCCCTTGCTGTTGAAGGGTCACCTGTACATTTAGAGGCCATTATATTGATGCATGCAAATTTTGACATATCATTCTGATTCCCTATTTTATAGTTATTATCTATGTTTCAAATAATGCTTTTGGATTTAAAGTTTATTTTGTCTAGAATTAATCCTATGAAAACATTTGTACTCTCAATATATATCTAGTACTTTTTTCCATAATTTTTCTTTCAACATTTCTTTCTGATGATTTAAAAATGTGTCCTGTGAACAGAATGCAGTTAGATTTTTCAAAAAATATGTTTTGATCATCTTTGTCTCCTAACCAGATCATTTTTCACTTACACGTATTGTAAGTATTAACAGGTTTAAATTTATTTACTCTATTTTACTTTGAGATTTTTGCATTTTCCTCTTTTATATGTTTTATTTTATAAGATTCTATATTTTTCCTTGTTGTTTCTTTGTACCAGATTGATAGTTATACAGTTTTTGTAAACTTATTAGTCATCCAAGAAATTTTAAAATATCTACCTAATTTACAAATTCCAAAATGAATCTGTGTTTTTATTTTTTTCACAAATAATAAAGAACTTAAAGCACTAACTGCATCATCTCTTCTAAGCTTTTACACCTTTTGGTCACATATTTTAGTCTTATGTAATTTTTTAATAATGCTACAATATACTATAATTTGTTTATATATAAAATTGTGTTTAATACTCACTGATCATCACTGATCTTTAGTGAGGATATGCTGATATTTCATTTTCCTTGTTTTAAAATGCTTTGTTTTCCTTTCATTCATAAAATTTTTTAAGCTGATAGCTACATGTTCTCCATACACTTAAGATAAAATTCCACACCCTTTTGCTTTCATTTTCGTAATAGAGAAATTACTGTCTTATTGTCTTTTAATAGATGAGATCACCATAGATACCAGTTTTCCCAGGACAGCTCCAGTTTATGGCAATTTCCCTGAAATAATAGCTAGTAATTTCAATTTCACTCCTAAAAGTGCTGCTTTGAATAATAAATTATGTGATCTTTCTATCTGTAGGTAATCTGAAATTTTGTTGCCTCTAGCTCTTTGGTGTTGTCATGACATGGAGGAAGTAGAGTGGACTCCTTATATAAGGCCTTTGGTTTTATCTCTTGTTCCCTATTCCCAGAAGCCCTCAAAATAGAAGTCAACTTCACCTTTTTCAGCAAAAGTTATAAGATGTAAGCATGACATGGTGCTCCTTTTAACATTCTAGTATTCTGTATTTATTCAGTTTTCATTTCAGAGTATTACTTAGTCTTTGACCTCAGAGTCTTACAAGCTATTGTTTTACTACTTTTTATTGTCTTACAAGCTATTATTTTTTTTAAAAAAATATTTTCAGTAGGGCAATTTTTTCCAAAGCCAAAAGATACATTTTATTGCACCAAGTTAATAAAAAGCGTGGATTACATTTTATGTTCTTTAGACAAATTAGCTCTAACAGCACAACTAAATGTTCTAGTCTTTTTAATTTTTTCCTTAACACTTGTCTATAGGTAGTTGAACTTAGTTAATAAGATAATGAAATAATTATCTAGACATCTCCTGTGATGATATTGTAGATAAAATGTCTGAAACAACCTATAGATTACTTTGATTTTGAAAAGATACACTGATAAAATATATTCCTATTAAATATTTTGATAGTGGTTTTTTTTTTGTTGTTTTATTTTGTTTTGAGTTGGAATCTCACTCTGTCACCCAGACTGGAGTACAGTGGCCACTCGGGCCACCGCAGCCTCGACCTGCTAGGCTCCGGCAATCCTTCCGCCTCAGCCTTCCGAGTAGCTGGAATTACAGGCGTGCGCTACCACGCCCGGCTAATTTTTGATTTATTGTAGAGATGAGGTCTCACCTGCCCAGGCGGGTCTCGAACCCGCAGGCTCAGGCAATCCACTCACCTCAGCCTCCCAAAGGCGCGGGATTACAGGCTGAGCCACCGAGCCCGGCTTGATAGTGTTTTTTATATTCATTTTCATTTAAAATTTTACGTGTAATGGAGAAATGGAAGCATAATAGAAAATTAACAGTTTCATAAATATGCAGAAAATGAAAGGTCAAATTTAAATGCCATTCATTAGAGGGGAAAACAGAATAATTGCAATATCAATAGATAATTGATGGTCATATTAATTTAAATATGTAAAAAATCCTATCATTTTTGTCATAATTATCTTTTATTTTATATAGATTTAACATACAATATGTTTGTTAATTTTTTAAGATTGATGTATTCTTTTAAAATAAAATTTCTTCAAGAAACTGACAGGTAGTTAAAAAATTTATGACTGAGGCATTTGAGCCATATAAATATTCCAAGATGGCTATGAGTTAAAAATCTATATCAAGGATTATCTGAATTTACATCACTTTTGAGTTTTTTAGTTAATGCTTTGTAACAACCAATACTTAGAATATAATTTGAATTTCTTTTCTTCTTATGAAATATACTTACACAAGCATTACATGGCTTTGCTAAGAATCTTTTATGTATGAGTCTGAATATATTTTATAGGTCTGATGGAAAATGTAAAATTGAGGGCTTACATGGATTAAGGAGGGAGACTCAAACGTTCAGATCATGTTAGGTCATCATTTTGCCTCTCATGTTAATAAGATAATATTCTTTGCTTGCATTATAACTCTTTACAATTGCAAAGTAATGAACCATGTACTCTGTCATTTTTTTAAAGTCCTCTTTTCTCAGGTTAAAATACTTTAATACTATTAATGTTTAAAAGTCAGTTATGGCTTTCTTAAAAAGAAACAATTTTATTTAGGAATTTGGTGATCTGATAAACTCAAGAAATATGAAGTACTGCATCTTAGTTTTAGAATTAAAATGCACTTGAAATGAAAATCGAGGTTGTCTTTTTGCTCAGTGATAGATCCAAAAAAATTCTGAATGTATCTTTTCTCTCTATCTCAACTAGACTGTTTTCTTTATTCTTAACTAGACTGTTCCCATCCTAATCCCTCTTTGCTGCCAGTGGTTTTTCTAAGGGAAATACTGGTTTTATCATGTTTCTACCAAAGCACTATGAAGTCCCAACCTCTTACAGAAAAAAAAAAAAATTACTTTAGATTTAAAAAAAGATGCTGTCTATATCCCCAGAGTTAGTCATTTTGTTTTATTGTTTACTCCATCACTGTCTATCGTGTATCCTGCGCCTTTGCCATACTAATGTTCTTAAAATCCTATTCAATTCAGGATCTTTTGCAAAAAATGAATTTTGCTATAAATAATGTTAATTTATTTTAAAATAAAATTCAAAGTTAAGCACATTGAGGAAATAATCCAGCCACATATTATGTATTGAAGTCATTAATAAAATAATTTTTTTTTTTTTTTGAGTTGGAGTCTCACTCTGTCGCCCAGACTGGAGTGCAGTGGCCGCTCCCGGCCATCGCAGCCTCGACCTGCTGGGCTTCGGCGATCCTTCCGCCTCAGCCTTCGAGTAGCCAGAATTACAGGCATGCGCTACCACGCCCAGCTGATTTTTTGATTTATTGTAGAGATGAGGTCTCGCTGCCCAGGCGGGTCTCAAACCCACGGGCTCAGGCAATCCACTCACCTCAGCCTCCCAAAGGCACGGGATTACAGGCTGAGCCACGGAGCCCGGCAGTTTTTTAAAAATTCAAAACTTTCATTTTATAAAGGATCAATGAGATATTTTTAACCATTGAAATTTTGTTGTTATTTTAAGAGTCAAAAGATAAACTTGTAGATTTTTTTCCTAATATAACTGTCCTTTAGTACCAAATGGAATTGATAATGGCAGTCTTGACAGTGTTCTTCTTTCATTTTCTGAATATAATTCTTCTTACTCTTTGAGATTAATCTCAAGCACCAAAAAAAAAAAAAAAATTTCCTTCTGCCTGATTTTTCATGTAATCATAATTCCTCTATCCTCCATATATACACCATTGTTTATAGACTCACTCATATATCCTAAAATATGTATCTTTCTCAGTAATCTTTATATCCCTCCAACTGCCTAGTTCTACAGTGTGCCCAATGTAAAGAAGCCATAATAATTTTTTCACTTGATACATAGGAAACTATTCTTGGAATTAGCAATGGCAATTTCCAGAGTTGTGTAGACTTCTGAAAAAAAAAGCAGAGTGTACATGTATTTCTTCATGAAATACTTCCTTATATACAATAACATGTGTAGTATGTTTGTGTGTATGTATTGGTCATGAAAGCACAGGGGAAATAAACAATATGTTTAACAAGCTCACAGTTGTGAAAGCATGAGGTCTCCAGGAAGCTGAAAAGAATGAATTACCTTTTAATGATAGTCAGTTGCATTTTAATGAGAAGTATTTTGAAAATCTATTTGGTAAAAATATCAAAGTTTAAGAGGAAGTGATTCTGGGGGATGTATCTAATGATTATGACAACATTCAGTAAGTCCATTTCCTTATCTGTAATATGAGAGTTTGGCCTAGAAAATTCTTCGGAATCTTTTGCTTTTAGAATGCTATGAGCTCTAATTCATCACATAAGAAGAATTTAATACTTTTTCTAAAGTATAGCCAAATTAGGCTAAATCTCAAACCAGCAAGATGAGTTATTCACTGGTCAAATTAACCACTTATCCCTTCTGCTGACCCCCTATAGTAATTGGTATGCCTTTTGGAAGACTGTTAATTTTCTCAAATGACTGATATTTGAACTATCATTACTGACCATTCTACTGCATAAATCAGTCAGGCAGTTCACTAAATAGTCCCTGAGTGTCTTGGAAAGTGATGTACCTTCAAATCCCCAAGGAGTAACTTACTTGGCAGAGTCTTGTCTAATAATTATGGCATTTAGGACAGATAGATGTATTCCATGCTGCAATTAGTCTCCCTTGCTGACTTAAAATGTCATGTTTTGTTTTTCAAAATGTTAAAATTAAACTAAGGCGAATATGGTCATTATAATGATGCAACTCAAGTACTTAAAATCATTAATATATTTCATGGAGAAACTGGTTATAACTATTACTTAGATTAATATTTAAAAGTCCCAAGACACTAGCATGGGTCAGAGTTTCAGCATTTTACTTTACTAAAGTTTTTAAAATCTAAGATGTGGTAGCTTGAATGTGCCAAAATATGTTATGGGTTTCTGCAAATGACATGGAATCTTTGGTAAGCTCTTTCAGGCAATTGGAGGATAAAACAATTAAGCCCTCATTTTCCACAGTTAACTATTTCTATGGGTTTGAATTCTTACAACATTTTGAAAGCCATCTTTTTCTGGGCTGTTTGTACTACCTCAATAGTTATTTTTTCATCGGTGAGTCTTTCTGGCTTGACTGTAGGCATCTAAAAAGCAGTGACTTCATTTCACTGATCTCTGAAACCCAAATGCTAATCTTATGCTCAGTTCATGCAAAATCAGCAAGTGTTCGTAGAACAAACAAAATGAATGCTGTTTTCACATATTTGTAGGATTCTGTAATTGCAACTGTTAGGTCCTGAGAATGAATTTTTTAAAGCTAGCGCATACCTGAGATTTAGGAATTTTTATTTTATAGCATTTTACTGCCCAAATAAGAATGAGAATGAAAGTTTACATTTAAACTCTCTGAAACTACAACAGTTCATGAGGAATAAAACAAGTATTTTCCCATGAAAGAGCAAGCACATCACATATGTAACGATTGAGGAAATGCATACCTGATATGTGAGTGTGCTTCTAAGCTTAACAAAAGGGTTGAAATCTGAAATTTTACTTTGCATATATATTACATGTGAATGATTTCTCCACTGTGACATCAAACAAAATTTGGTGATATGTACCTTAAAACTTGCAATCATCTATGAGATGAACTGTTGAGATTTTGTGCACACGTGTGCGCATGCATGTGTGCAGGTGTGTGCGTGTTTGTGTGTGTGTGTGTGTGTGTGTGTGTGTGTGTGTGTGTGTGTGTGTGGTTGCAGTTATTTTCTGGGAAGATGTGGTGGTGTACCTTAGTGGAGTTTTGTATGCCTTTTGGCATTGAAAGTGACCTCTTAATTTAGTCTTAACTAGATATTCTATTTGGTATGTAAGTGCTTCTAGAGCATTGGAAAATAGTGTATCTTTACCTTAAAGTCTTCCCCTAAACCACACTGAGATACCACCTAATTCCAGTCAGAAAGGCTATTATCAATAACTCAAAAAATAACAGTTGCTGGAGGAGGTATGGCGAAAAGAAAACATTTCTACACTGTTGGTGGGAGTGTAAACTAGTGCAACCTCTGTGGAAAACAGTGTGGCAACTCCTAAAATCTATAAAGATCAACTTCCCATATGACTCCGCTATCCCCCTACTGGGAATATCCCTGAAGAACTCAAATCACTCTATCAAAAAGATACCTGCACACAAATGTTTATCGCAGCATTGTTCACAACAGCAAGAACCTGGAACCAACCATGCTGTCCATCAAAAGAGGACTGAATTTAAAAAATGTGTTACATATACATGATGGAATACTATGCAGCCATAAAAAAGAACAAAATCATGAATTTTGCAGCAACCTGGATGGAACTAGAGTCTATAATACTGATTGATCTCTCACAAAACAAAGATCTGAGTGTCACATGTTCTCACTCATATAGTGGACCTTGAACATCCACCGTAATAGTATATAAAAAAAAACTGACAGTGGTGGGTAACTATGGGGGGAGGGGAAGGGAGGTGGGATTAATAGAGTCAATATCTGTCTGGGGATGGGAAGATACCCCTTATGAACAAGGGTGCCTGAACGAAGCATATTTGCATACCTAACCCTAAACTGTACCCCACAATATCAAAATAAAAAATTTTAATTAAGGAAAAAAAAAAGTCTTCCCCTAAATATGGATATATTTCAAATGCTGGATAGTTTTGAAGACTCTAGACAGGTAGCTCTCTAGAAACCTGGGTTAGAATCCAAGCAAAAATCAACCAAACCACAAACTCTCAACTGCAGCTATTTTTCAGAGGCTGCTTAAATATACCCCCTTAGGAAGATACTCTTGGCAAGTTAACAATGTGAGGTCAGGGAGATTTCAGGGTTGTACCACAGGCTAATAAAATTAAGGCAAAGTCATCCTGACTTACCTGTTTTGGCTCTTGACCAAAAATCTCTGAGGTCAAAAGTAGACAGCTTACTTGTTGCAATGATCTTCTCCTTCCTTTTCTTCTCCAGTTTCTGTGTCTTGATTTTGATTCTATTTCAAGACATAAATTCTGCTATATGAGTGTGAGAGATTTTATGAAAATTGCCAATTTCATGTTTCCAGCATGCCAAGTTGTGAGACACTGTTTCAAAGCCAAATCCAGAAACAGATATGAGCTCTGAGTGATATGGTTCTGCCATCAGATACCAATATGTTTGATTCAGAATGTCTGCTTTTATATGTACACAATATGGCAGCTATAGGTCTGCAGATTTCAAATATCTCTTTTAATGAGCAATGTAAGCATTAACAAATTGTAAGATATGCAGTATTCAGCCAATGGCAATTGTTTCAAAGACTTTAGATGATTATTATCATCTTCTGCAGGCCCAAGTCATGTTCTGGAGACTGTATTTCTCATACGTTTCAGTGCCATGATATTATTTGAAAATATATGTATACCTTTTCTATACATACAATTTATAATGCAAGGATTCAATACGTTAAAAAACTTCTCTTTATTAAAACCTCATTTCTAAATGAGGAAAGAAGGAATGTAATAAGTTTATATCAAAGTGTATATGAAAACCTTTAAATGTTGTACCCTTTCTGAACTATATGATGGAGACAAGAATGGCGATTCACAGGGGATATTTGGGATTCTTCATTGGAAGCTGTTTTTGCCAGTACTAAATGAACTACTCTAGCCAAAACTACTGTTTTGGAAAGAATGAATGACAGCATAGCTCTACTGTAGTGGGCTGAATTTAAACAGCCGTGAACAGGAAGGAGAGAAAGAAATACCTAAATTATGCTTGGTAGCACATCAACATTTTCATAACATAGCAGTGGCTTTTTATAAAGCCAAGTTGGAATTTTAATTTGGATAACCATCTTAAAAACAAGATGACTATGTTGTTACTGTTGCTTGGGAAGAAGAATGAGGAAGAGCTGAAGATACAAATGCTGTTAGTGAGTAGAATTTAAGAAAGATTTGTGATTCTTCCATCGTGTTTTCAGGCAAGTGTAGAAAAGCATTAGTAGGTTGCCATATATATTAGTCCAAATTGTTGGTTGCCACAACTGAAAACTACTCCAGTCAACTAAACAGAAAAAAATGTATTGGAATGATAGTTTGAAATAGTAATTGGAAGCTTAAGAAAAAAACAGTTTGAAAAGGAATCAAGAAAAGCATGGTACCGATTAGAATACCTCTACTGCTACTCAATACTAATGAATAGTAAAATCAAAGAATGTCTACTACAAAATAAGAGAAGTATTATCTGATGAGCAAAATCTGAACCAGTTTTGTTCTAAAAAAGGCAAAGATATGTAAAAGATGAAGAGAAATAAGTACAGAAAATGTTTTGTGAAAACATGGTTTACTTTTAAAAATTCAAAACTTCTTTTATTTGGACAAAGTCATAGAAGACACAGTTCTGAAATTTGCTACTTCAATGAAGTCTTATTCTCAAAATTTAGTACGTTTACCAATACTTCATGTAGTGTATGACTGTTAATAATTTTGCAATCAAACTGATATATGAAGCAGTTATGTTATTGGTGTGAGTCATCATTTTCTTCCAAATTTATTCGGTTGTAACAACTTTTAAGAAGCAATCAACAATTATCCTCTGACTACATAACATTTACCACAGAGTACTATGTGGAGCTCCTACCTTCAAGAGGTTAATGAACTTGTCAAAGAGACTAAATGTGTGATTCTGAATCAGTAAGTAACAATTACACCAACAATCAAAGAAAAGTAATCTCTCTAAAGAGTATCTTGCTAAAAATATAACCATTATTCTGAATCTGACTTCATATTCATTATCATTATAATACATATATTTGAGGGAAAAAATAGCTCATGCTATTAGGACCATCACTATTTGAACTTAGAAGACTCTTTGTTTTGACAAGATTATTGATAATATAACTTAATTCCCACAATAAGTTTGGCATAAGACACAAGATGAAATTAACTAACATTATCTAGTGAAGGGAAATACATGTTAATTTCAACGCAGACCTCATCACCACTTATATATTTTCAAATTGTCTGTAGAATAAATATCAGTATGTTAATTTTGCTTCAAAGTATAATTGAATATGGATTATCAAATAAATATTATCACATTGTCAACTCAATGTGTTTGATAGTTGCTAAAAGATTATATGAGATGTATCCTAAATAAAGTTCACTAACCTCTTGAAAGTAGGAGCTCCACATAGTACTATGAGAAAAGTGGGTGTGTGAGTGATCTAATAGCTGAAAAATAGTGACAGATAAGAGAGATGCTAGTTTTGGTTTTTGGTTATTATTAGTTTTTTAATTTAGGATTTTCAGGTCTGGGATTTTGTAAATAGTCTCAGTTGGCTGCTTATTTGTAAGAACTGTGTTCACGGATACAATAAAGGAGAAAAAAAAGTCAAATCTCTATCAGAGAAAGGGAACATAATAACTAACACATGCATTCAGCAAGTCATAAGATCTAAAGCTGTGGAGACATTTGTAAAAGAACTAGGAACTTCTGTATTTACTTCTGTCATTTGGAATCTATAGTCATCTAGTTTTCTGACCACAAGCATCAGTAGTACTTCTTTGATACTTTTCAGAACCATTTACATTTAACACTCTTCACGAATTTATTTTCTGTATGCTTGTTGAGATAACATTCGATGTGACTGAGGTAAGGAATTATTTAGATGCTGATTATTTTGAATATCAACATGACACGAGTCACTAAAACGGAGTGAGCAAAATACTATACATGATGATAATAATAATTTCCACTTACCTAATGCCCACAATGTATGAAACACTCTATTAGCTTGTTTCCCTGTGTATTTTCATAAATCTTCACAACTGTCCCATCAGATAGAAGCTATTATCCCCCAATTGAGACACAAAGATGTTAAGTAATTTGCCAAGGTCACTCTACAAATAAATACAGGACTAGAATTTAAACCAAGAAGTACAACGTCTGTACTCTTTTCACTAGGCTTTGTAAAGGTTACAAATGACCTAAGAGATTGCTTTGCCCAGCAGAGCCAGAAATTGCTTCCACAGGCATGTCTATATTAGCAGCATGAGTTGATCTCTATGTGATAATTGTGCCATTAATGTAATAGAAATATTGAGTAGCTCAGATCTTCCTGACCCCAGGCTAACATGTAAAAGGGGGGAAAGATAATAGTCTCCTGCTGGTTTCAACTGGGGTCATTTCCAGGACATAGTCTGACCTAGACAGTAAGAATCAGATGCAAGATTATAATAATCTTTTTTGATCTGTGTGTATGGCACAAATGGATTTATTAATTTACTTACTTTAGCTTAGTCAGTGTTTTATGTAAGTCAGATATATACTTTTTTTTTAACTCAATCCTCAGTCTAGAGTAATGTTGTCATAGAGGCATGACCTTCATATGATCTATCAAACTCTTAATTTATAATTTATAGTCTTATAATTGAGATCACAGTATTCTATCCCAAAAATCAAACCAACTTTATTCAGGAGAATATATGTGACTAGCTTCTTTATATTTTCTTGTATTTTTTTAAAGAAGTATCAATCAAGTTTAGTGACATATTTGATATTCAGTTACATGCATGATATAGTCATTTTCAAATTACCATATGAACTTACATAATATTTCCTGTTAATAAAGTAAAGACTATCAGATGGCATAACCTTGATTTATTAATCTGGCTAGCACATTTGCCATTGTTATATCTATTCTATGTTGAAAAAGCCTACTTGTCAGACTTGTCATAAGCTGTTTGTATAACTTGTAATTACAGAATCAAGATGAATTATCCTCTGTTTTTAAAGACTATAAAATAGACACCAACCAATTAATATAACTATACCTCTTGTTCTTGAAGGAAAAAAGAGAAAAGTCAATCCCATTTTACATCATTTATCTATTTCCCTCCTTCCCTTTCACCCATCACTATGGGGCTGTACGTTAAAGTCTGTGATTTTTCTTCTTACATTAAAAGAAGCTGCTGTAACACGAGGTTTCATGGAATTCCCACATAGTATTCTTTACACAGAATCTATCTCTGTCTTTGTGTCTCTCTCTCTCTCTCTCTCTCTCTGTCTTCCTCTGTCTGTCTCTCTCACTCACTTGATCTCTCTCTCTCTATATATACATATTTATATGTATAAACTGTATACACACACACACACACACACACACACACACATATATATATATATATAGTTCTATCTCTATATATATGGTGACAAAGAGGTAGCAGTTTTTTTCTTAGAAACTTGTATTAACAACCTAGAAGAAAAAGCTTTACCTATTTTGTTATAGATAACTTTCCCCCTTCTTACCATTAAAAAACTATTTTTTATTGCATATTACACTAGGTCCTAATCAGCGAGTCATCATCACTCCTCTTGGTTATTATTTTCATAGCTGTTATAACATTCTTTTTCTGTCTTCATTTTTTCTGAATTATATCCAATTTATTGACCTCTGAAATTTGTGGAATCTATAAATAGATAAACAATAGAAGGAAAGTAATAGCAGTATGCAAAGAGTAATGATGCTCTTTGGTGAAAAAGAGTTGAAGTGATTAGTGTCTCAGGGGATGTACCACATTCTGTTTAATGTGCATTATCTCCTTAAGTTCTCACAGGTGGAAGTATTTTTATTATTCCCATTTTACAACTAAGGAAACCGAGAGTGCAAAACTTCTGGGCTTCACAGCCAAATATATATGACCCTAGAGTCAATTTCTTGGCTTTAGTAAATGAACCTTACTGCAACTACAGCTGTTGATTTAAACACCCGAATTTCAATGCATTTTATTCCATTCTGTCTGATGCTTAAATACCTTCTACATGTCAAAATGTGTAAGTGCCTGGTACCTGGTGCTGAAAGATCAGGTAAAGGAGGACAATCAGAAGTAAAACATACTGCTAATGAGCCATACATACTCTAAATTGTTATTAGAGTGGTAAAATAGACTGCAGTAAAACATAGATTAGTATGTAACATTTTAACTAAACTGTAAGCGGCAGTATATGTTTTTGCCAGGTAGCCAAAGCAAAGGAGACAGAATTTGTGAAGGTATGAGTCCTCAGGGTAAGCAGTACACACAGGAGATGGAGTGAAGTTTGTTGTAGTTCTTGGTTTGGGGCAGACAAGCAGGGCTCTTGTGGTGAGTTCTCTGCTCTTTGTTCAATGTATTTGTTTCAATATGTATTTCATGCCAAGTTACATTGTAAATTTGTGAGCATCACTTTTTAAAAAATGTGTTCCTAAGATTTTTTTTTCACTAACAAGATCTTCTTTACATAGTAAATGAGGTCTAATCTAAGAGACCTTAATTCTTCAATCTGGACTTTATACTGTTGGGTTGGATTCCTGAACTCTTCTTTGATCCTTCTTCATACCAGTTTTCTTCTTAATATTTAAGCATGAATCAAACACTTCTTATGACACTATTTTGGAAGCTAACTGACTTAGAATATCTTTTAAAATTTTTATAGTCTTTAAGATCACATTACAAGCCGGGCTCGGTGGCTTAGCCTGTAATCCTGCACTTTGGGTGGCTGAGGTGAGTGGATTGCCTGAGCCTATGGGTTAGAGACCCATCTGGGCAACTTGGCAAGACCTCATCTCTACAATAAATCAAAAAATTAGCCAGGAGTGGTAGCACGCACCTGTAGTTCCAGCTACTTGGAAGGCTGAGGTGAAAGGATCGCCAGAGCCCAGCAGGTCGAGGCTGTGGTGGCCAGGAGTGTGCCACTGCACTCCAGTCTGGGCAACAGAGTGAGACTCCAACTCAAAAAAAAAAAATCATATTACAATCCTGCAATCATTATAAGGTAAATGAAAAATGTGTGCATTTTACTGCTCTAAACCCCTAGTTTCCAAATATCTTCATATTTTATAATTAATAAGTTTGGGAAATTGAGCTGCCATGCCAATATATTTTGAATGGAATATTTGCTTTCTACTAAATATATGATTTTTGAGAGTACAAAATATTTATTTTCATTGGTAAATGCAAACAAATTGAATTAAATTATTTCATTTATACTTTATAAGAGGATTTAGGGAAAGGGATAAGTTTAAAAATTCAAAGTCCAATTCTAAAATACAGTGGTGATCCTCTATAACAGGATAAACTTATATTTATAAAAATAACACATTGCTATGATATATAAATGGAAGGAATGAATCAAATTATAACAATAAAATGGCACAAAGTAGAACATTCTTTAGAGATTGTGTTTTTCATTATGTAAATATATGTACACACACAGGAACACACACACAACACACACATACGCTCACATTTTATCCACAGTCATGAATCTTTTAAATAAATATAATTTTTAATAAAATAAAAATGATAAGGATTCTTAAAGATCTATTTTCATAGATAATATTCTGCACAAATAATTTGTTTTACTAGAAAGCTGCTTATTTAAAGAAAATATTATTCTTTTAAGAGTAGATTCTCACTAATATTTTTGAAGATTCAAGACAAGTATGAGTTATTAAAATATTCACATACATAAAGTATGCCATTAAAATACAGTCTCTTTCATTGCGACATGTTAAGAAATGCTACCTTACAAAAATGAGAAACTGTAAAAGCATATTAAATTTGAAAGTGATGATGTAGCCTCTAGGGGAAGTAATTTGTTATCAAAAGAACATAGCTTCCTGAAGCAGTGTTTTATACAGTTACACCCTTGATGTTGAAGTTGGAAGATGTGATTAGGCTTTTAGGGCTAAGGTGAAGGATTTTTCACAGAGTATGTCAACATAGGTGAGTTCTCACAGAAGTCTTCAATTCATAAATTCTGATAATGTCAATATTATGAATAGAATTTTGTCAGAAAAGGACAGAACTAATACAGTATGTGTAATGGACAAGTGTAAATTTATATTACTGTTATAAATCTATGTGTATGCATTAGAAAATATTAATCTATATGACTTCACTTGCAGAATTAACATAGTATTGATGACCAAGTTTCCTACTCACTTCTTGGTATTCATACATTAATGCAACCAGCATCTGTGGGATATCTGTGATGTAAACATAACTTTCTAAGGCTCTGGAAGGAATGCAAAATAAATATAAAGAGCTTATAATAATAAATGTTCCAGAAACTAGGACACATAAAATTTCACCTTTGACAAGCATCTCATTCTTCTCAGGTATTACCACCATTAGCCAATTACCAATGACAAAAACTCAAATTCATTATCTCCCCTCAGCACATTGAATTCACTTTCAAGTTCTCTCCAATTTCTATATATCATCAATATTCTCATTTCCTTTCCCTCATTCCTATTCTTATTGTCCCTGCAAAGTTTAGGACTTGTGTTCGGAAACTAAATTCCACAATTGTTTCCCTTCCTTCATGTTATGTGTGATTAAATGCACAAATGACTGATATTAACAATGACTATTTTTGAAGTTAGAAACAAAAGAGTTCAAAAAAAAAAGAAAGAAAAAGAAATTGAAACAAAAATCACCATTCTGACCAATGTGTGACCCAAATGCTGCACAATGGAGAGGGTTTTGAAAGAAAATTTTAGCAGACTGAGTCAGAAAGAAAAATTGAAAGCATGAACAGTTTGAATTATGGACTGAGCTTTGGTCCTGAGAAACCTCTTAAGGTACTGGCAAGAACAAAGGTAGATTTAACCAGTATTTGAATCCTTGAAAAAGTTATATTTTCTTTTAGGAATTACCACACTGTTTTCCACAGAGGTTTTACTAGTTTACACGCCTACCAACAGTGTAGAAATGTTTCTTTTCCCCCCACATCATCTCCAACATCTGTTGTTTGAGTTATTGATAATGGCCATCATGATTGGAGTTAGGTGGTATCTCAATGTGGTTTTAATTTGCATTTATTTGATGATTAGTGAGGCTGAGCATTTTGTGTTTGTGTGTGTGTATCTGTTGGCTGCTCGTATGTCTTCTTCTGAGAAATGTCTATTCATATCATTTGCCCACTTTTTAATAGGGCTGTTTGTTTGTTTGCTTGTTTGTTTGTTTTCTTTTGGACAGATTTAAGTTCCTGGTAGATTCTAGATGTTAGGCTTTTGTCAGATATACAGTTGGCAAATATTTTTTCCCTGTCTGTGGCCTCCTCCCAGCTCTCTTGATGGTTTCTTTTGTTTTGCAGCAGTTTTTCAGATTGATGAGCTCCCACTTGTCTCTCTTATCTCTTATGGCACAGGCATTTGGGGTTTTGATCGGGAACTGGTTGCCGGTTCCAGTTTCCATATGGGTGTCTCCTACATTTTCTAAGTTTCTTATTCATTTAGGTCTTTGATTCATTTCGAGTTGATATTTGTGTAATGATAGATGGGAGTTTGTTTTAATCTTCTATATGTGGTCAGTCAGTTTTCCCAGTACCATGTACTAAATAACATCTCTTCTCTCCAGTGGTTGTTGGTGGAGGCTTTGTTGAAGATGAGTTGGTTGAGAAATTGAGCTGTTGCTTCTGGAGTCTCCATCATTCCATTGGTCTATATGCCTGATCTTGTACCAATAACAGGCTGTTTTGATTATTGTAGCCTCATAATAAAGTTTGAAGTCTGGAAATGTGGTTCCTAAAAGATCTAAAAATTGACCTTAATATGACCCAGTAATCTCCCTTCTGGGATTATATCTGGAGGAACTCAAATCATTCTGCAAAAAAGATACCTGCGTACACATGTTTATTGCAGCACTATTCACAATAGCAAAAACATGGAACCAACCATGCTGCTCACTGGAAGTAGACTGGATAAAAAACATGTGGTACATATGCATAATAGAATATTATACAGCCATAAAGAAAAACAAAATTATGAACTTGGCAGCAACTTGGATGGATTTAGAGTCTATAATTCTCAGTGCTCTATCACAGAAACAAAGAACTGAGTACCACATATTCTCACTCATAAGCAGACACTGAACAATTATTATAATACTATAATAATTGACAGCAGCGGGACACTGCCAGAGGAGCCAGGGAGTTGCACACTTCATCAATAAGGGTACCTGATCTCAAAACAAGTGAAGTGACACCAAAGTGAGGTCCCAACTTTACCTGTACAATGACCATTTGTATACCTAATACTGAATTGTACCCCACGTCTTTAAAATAAATAAATATTTTTTAAAAAAGAAAAAGTTATATTTTCCAGGAGAAAACTTTGCTTAAGGTTCTTAAAGTACTTATTTTTAGACAGATGCTGGAATGCCAATTAGAAATTAGTGAGAGGATTAGAAGATAAAAAGATAAAGAGAAAAATACTGAATCTTTCTTTTCGATATTTCTCTATTGAACTTTTTGTGTGACATCATTATGTAATATTTCTATGATCTATTTGATAATCAAAATTTACACGGAGTAAACAAGTTTTATATACTTACAGTAAAATGAGATAGAAAGGACCATAAAAATTGTCAAGTGGTACTCAAATGCTTCTTATTATTTTAACTCAAAGATATATCACCTTTTTTGAATATATAGGGATAAAATAAATTTATGAGTATAATATAATGCGTTACATTATTAATAGTGTCATGACAAATAGATAAAAACATTGTTGCTAAAGAAACATTGTTTTGTAATTTTCATTCATTTGTAGCCAAAGTCTATCCATGGTTTCAGCCATATATTTTAATATAACAAGTGTATATTGGCATCTATTTTATATGAATTTGAATTGAAATAAATCCTTTAGGGGCATGAGTCAAAGTGGGTGTATATACGCTTTTTAAGAATTTTTCAATATATAAGCAATTTTTCCTAGTTTAAAATAACTTACCAGTCTAACACTGTTTCAGTTCTTGATTTAGTGCAGAAAAGTCATAAATATGACATATTAGTGTCAGAAGCGAAATGTAAGACCTGTTTGAAGTCAACATATATATATATATTATAATGCACAAATTGCATGTGAAAATATAGCATTTGGATTTTTAAAAAATATTGTTTAAGTAATTTCATGCTTTTAAGCCATCTTTATGTTTGTATAAATATTTATGTCTATGTATCTATATCTATATATCAGATATACACATGCATACTAATATATCTGGTTATTCTAATAAACAAGTGTAAAAGTTATTTTATTTATACAAGCACAGAAATATTCAGAGAGGGCAATTTATTTTAACCTTTGGACTTCATCATTTTAAAGCTGCATAATAGGCCAGGTGTGGTGGCTTACATCTGTAATCCCAGCACTTTCAGAAGCTGAGGTAGGAAGATTGCTTGAGTTTAGGAGTTAGGGACCAGGTAGGGAAACATGGGGAGACTTCATCTCTACAGGAAAAAAAAGAAAAATTAGCTGGATGTGATGCCACTTGCCTGTATTCTTAGCTACTCTGAAGACTGAGGTAGAAGTATCATCTGAGCCCAGGAAGTCGAGGCTTTGGATGAGCCATGATTGTGCCACTGCATTTCAGTCTGAGTGAAAGAGTCAGACGCCAACTCAGAAAAAACAAAAAAGCAGCAGAATAATGACTATTTTGCAAAAATGAAAAATGGTTAAGGGACTGATCAGGATCAATTTTCCTATATCTTAAGGATAAGAAGAATAGTAATAACTGATTTGGATTTTAAAGTCTCTACATGAGTTTACAGGCCGATAGGTGACAGTCATATTAGAATGGATCATTATTGTACTCCCAACAAACCACTTATTGAAAGAACAGGGACTGCGAATAGACTTGTCGTGGCTAATTTAATGCTTGTGGTCACTGAGTCATGGGAAAATCTGAAAAGAAGAGGTTAGGTGATAAGTAAGTAGTATGCCTAGGCTATTATCCTGACTATTTTCTATACTCTTAATACATGTCTTTCCCTTTTATTAGAAGGCCAACAGTTAAAGTGGAGCAACCAATTCATGAAAAGAAACTGATTCACCGATATAATAGAATGAAATTGATTTGTGAGATAGGAAAACTCTGTGGTTTGTGAAATGGATGTTATTAAATTCCACAAAGAGTGAATTTTTTAAAGAGTATGCCCTCATAGCAGCTCCCAAATGTTTGAAGGTTATCTAGTTTCCTCTTCTCTCATTTTTTTGCCTCTTGCCTTTCAAAACTGAAAAAATCACTCAATAGCAAACGCATACACAAAAAAGATCAAAATGAAATAGCTTTTCTTTTTTCAGTGATGCCAATAGTTGTTATAGTTGAAAAGTTTTTTAGATACTACAACCAAGCACATTATTTTTATGTCATAAAGTTGTTTTTTAAGCAGCACATATTCATTGTAACATATCAAGAAATACAAAGTAGTATAAGAACATAATTATAATTTATTCTCCCTCCAGCCAAACTTCTGATAATATTTTAGTGCATATTCTATCATATCTTCTACACTGGTCTTGTACTTAAAAATAAGTACATGGGGTTTTTCTTTTTTTCTTTACTTTTTAAGGAAAATTAAAATGGAATCATACTGTATACAATTCCCTTTTTGTCATTTTTACTAATATGATAACAGACATTCCTTCATATTAATTGATGTATAAAATAATATATAATATTTATTATTTCTATGACTTGGGTAGAATTAGGATTTTACTCAACAGTTCTTCTATTGATAGAAATGCTGGTTGTTTTTTTCTTGACACTTCAAACAATGCTGCAACAGACTTGTTTCTACTAAACACGTATACTTTTAGGTGTACTAAATTGTGTTCTGTTATTTAAGATGCTGGCTGTGCTAAATTTTATCTAAACATAGTTTTTTAAAAAAATATTTGTTAAGCAAGTGAATTATGTGATTGTTGTAGTAGGAAGAAGAGTAAATAGGATGACTAGAAACTTTTCAGACTCTTGAAGCTGTAGAGTTAGATGTAGTTAATGTACTAACAAGCATAAGTATTGTGTTAATTGGGTTTCTGACTGATTCGTTGTCCTTTGTCACTATTGCTAAGAAGAGAAATCCTGTAGAGCTAACAGAGGAATCTTTAGCTAGAAGATTTAGAATCTTAATAGGGAGATGTTATGTCTCATTTTGTATCAGTTTCTACTCAAATATATGACATATTACTTTGTAAGCAAGCATTGTAAGAACAATGTTCCAGAAAACCTAATTTCCATATTTCAAAAACAAATGTAAAATTTTATTTACAACATGTGAAAGCATAGCACTTGAATTCACTGTGAGTATGCATATTGATACCAATAGCAAAGGGTACTTTTAGTTTCCTTAAAATAGGTTTCTTGGATTTAAAAAGTAGATAATGGGTGATAGCCTCCAACAGGTAAATTTAATCACTTTCACCCTATTTTCAACTTTGGTGCCGATAACTGAGTTAAGAAAACTCTTTAGTTCATGGCAGATTATTACCATTGTTTAATTGAAGGTCTCTTTTATTTTTTTCTTTCCATTCCCTTTATCAAGTCCCTTTATCTCTCTTTATTATAAAGATAGGTATGAATGTTGTATTATATAAATTATATTGTATATTTAGGATATACAAATTACTATGTGTAATTCACATGTGCACGTTAGGAGAGGCAAGGAATAATGTTTAATTTTTCATTTAAAACTATCAATTTATTCATATAAAGATTTCAATTTTTCACATATTTTGTTTTTCTGATGCCTTTTTATCTGCTACTTCAAGTCAGCAATTTATTCTTTGGCTGTGCTATGATATTAGTCAACATATTTATAAACATTTGTGTTTTCAGTTATTATATTTTTCATATTCAGTATTTCTAATTATTTTCATAACTACTGGCCAAAGCTTTTTGTTATCAACTTTCTTTATCTTTTAAAAAAATATAATGCTTATTTATGATTTATATTCCTTTGATCTATTAATTTAGATTTGCATGTTATAGGCATTTTAATTTTTTATTCTTCTTTTATTTCTTCTTCATTATCCTATTCAGGTATTACTTCACGACTTCATTTTTCTAGGTAGTTAATGTGAATCTAGGGATGATGAGCTAAAGCCCAGGCTTGTGACCTGCTTTGGGTGGAGGGTCATTGACTGTAAGCAAAATACCCTTAGCTTTGTAACCACTCATTGTTAGCAATTTGTTTCCAACAGGCAATCTTAACTTTACTGACAACTTTCCTTACTTCAACCTCCACCATTTCTCTTTCTAAAATGGATCTTCCCCACTTGCAATTAACCGTTTGATTCTGCTGGTATAATGTAGGAAGAAACTCCAGGGACCAGTTTCTAAATCAATTGTTATTTGTTCTCTATCAGAGGGTATTTCAAAATTCCCATAATTTTAGTCAAATGACCATGTTGGCCTTGCTAGCCCAGCTGTCTTTCAGTCTCACAGTGTAATGGAACTGATGAGAATCTACCCACAGATTTTTACATGGAGAAAGAAAAATGTGCATTTATTTGTGTTATTTCACACCTTTTCTGTAATACAAGGATTTTTTTCTGTGTTTTACTCATTGTGTCCCCCAAAACTCAACCTGTGTGCAATAAACTTCTGTAAGTTCCCCAAAGTTTATTTCCCACCATTTTTATAACTGTGGCAAAGTATGATAACATAATATTTACTAACTTACTCATTTTAAAGTATACAGTTTAATGGTATTAAATTCACTTATACTGCTCCGCAATTATCACCACCATCTATCTTCAGAACTCTTTTCATCTTCTGAAACTGAAATGCTATATCCTGTAAAGGAGGCAAAACTTTACCTCTGTCCTCTTAGGGTTTTTCAACTGGGCCTGAGAATTTAATTGATATTATCACAGATCAACAGAAGAAAAACAAATGTATTTATTTAATACAAGTTCTACATGGCACTGGAAACGTCATACGCAAATGAAGACTTGAAGAACAGAGTTGAACATTTATATACTGAATTGGACAAAGAGTAGTGCATTATACAAACATAACAAGGAAAGGAGCTTGAACTTGGGCAATTAATTTGTTGGAGAAGGGGCCAGATTGATTAAGGTTAGTCCAACAATATCTGTACAGATTTTTCTCGGTCTCAATTTTCCATAGTTGGTGATAAAAAGATTAATTTTCCTTCTAGTGCTGGGAAGACATCTTTCACATGGAAATTCCATCTCTTGCTTTTAAGAAACAAAATGAAGGATTGATGCTTTTAATTCAAAATAAATATGCCACAGCAGCAAATTTTGGAGGTCTATGTTTTAAATTCCTTCAACTCAATAAGCAACAACTCTCCATTTCCCCCTTCCCACAGCTTCTGAGTTTGTCATAGTTATATGAGTTTCTTAGCTCCATAAGCCTTCCACTCTTGCCTGTAGTTGTTAGATGACTAATCCCTAGACTTTTAAAGTTGTTATTTCACCAGGAAGTCTTGTCTTTCACTGTGAAGGTGTTGACCTTTAGTCAGAATCTCAACTCTTAAATTTCCTAAACACCAAAAGAGAATACTCATCAAATATAAAAAATGACTTATTTGCTAGATATAATTAATTTCTTAGTATGAGTGATTACTTTGAGATTGGCGTTATACACAGTGATTAGTGGAATACATAAATAGCCACAGCTTTCACCGTACAAGAAAACCAACACTGTAGGTGAGTGTTCAGTCATAGGCATCATTCTGAAAAGGATTTTGACAAAACAAAATTTATGCTTCAATGATAACCAAGAAGATAAAGTGCATAAAACTCGCTGAATGCGAAGGAGTTGAATATGATAATGATCATATTTGCTATGGAAATACGACACAGAGGAAATATGATAGCCATGTTCCAAAATATATGAAGGGCCACTGCACAGAGAAAGGAAGATATTTCAGCTGATAAATCAGAGTGTAAGTAATAGTCACTATAATGTTAATAATTGCTAAATAAATGTATGTGCATGGTGCATACCTTGTAGGGGTTTTGAGAGATTTGGGACTGATCAAAGAAAATAGATAACCATGAGGTGGCAGTAGCACACACATGTTTTATTTGAGAGATGCTTTGACAGGTGTGCATTGGGACCAGTCCCTTACAGCATGAGACGGCTCAGAGACTTCAGGTGACAGGACTGCTATTCAAAAGGGGTGGAAGACAAGGGAACTCCCAGAAAGAGAGGAATTGGAATCAGAGAGAGTTTTTATGGATCTAAGTGATGTCAGAGTCAGAAAGCTCCAAACCTCAGCAGCAGTTCCTGTCTTTACAATGCCTGGGCTCACCTTATCTATGACTAGCAGATGTCAGGCACAGTTTCTTGAAAAAAAATGGAGGATGCAAACTGACTAAAATTCTGCTCATTTGGACTATATTTAAAACAATTGGATGAAAAACTTGAGTTTGGCACTAGCTGGTTTTTGAGTTTAACAAGTATCAGCCTGCTGTTGAAAAAATACATAAAATAGGGACCCGTATAAAGAGACCATCTTTGACCCATTTATATAACAATGCTAAAGACTCTGTTACTTACATAATGACACTTAGTTTCAAGAAAGATCATTTTATTGCAAAAATAGAACTAAAATTCTCCAAAATGGAATGAACTGCTTTGAAGATATTATAGAAGAAGTTAAATAGAGAGTGGATTGAATGCAGTATTAAACCCTTTCAGGTCACTCTTGTCACAGCTTATGCTTCTAAACCAACCAAACTATCTTTATGAATTGTAAAAATAAAAACATAAACAAGCCGGGCTCGGTGGCTCAGCCTGTAATCCCACGCTTTGGGAGGCTGAGGTGAGTGGATTGCCTGAGCCCGCGGTTCAAGACCCGCCTGGGCAACTTGGCGAGACCTCATCTCTACAATAAATCAAAAAAATTAGCCGGGTGTGGTAGCGCGTGCCTGTAGTTCCAGCTACTCAAAAGGCTGAGGCAGAAGGATCACTGGAGCCCAGCAGGTCGAGGCTGTGGTGGCCGGGAGCAGCCAGTGCACTCTAGTCTGGGCAACTGAGTGAGACTCCAACTCAAAAAAAAAACAAAACCATAAACATATTCTTATCACTGAAACATTTTTATTACAAAATAGCACTTTAAAATTGTACTGTTACAGTCAGGCTCAGTGGCTCAGCCTGTAATCCCGTGCCTTTGGGAGGCTGAGGTGAGTGGATTGCCTGAGCCTACGGGTTCGAGACCCGCCTGGGCAGCGAGACTTCATCTCTACAATAAATCAAAAAATCAGCTGCGTGGTAGTGCATGCCTGTAATTCCGGCTACTTGGAAGGCTGAGGTGGAATGATCTCTAGAGTCCAGCAGGTCGAGGCTGCGGTGGCTGGAAGCGGCCACTGCACTCCAGTCTGGGCGACAGAGAGACGCCAACTCAAAAACAACAACAACAACAATAACAAAATTGTGTCAGGAATTCAGCAGTTCCTAATTCTATATAAATACGTGTGTGTGTGTGTGTATGTGCATGTGTGTGTGTGTGTGCATGTGTGTGTGTGTGTGTGTGTGTATGCACACAAATGTATAGTAAATTTTTATAAAGTTGCTGGTATTCAACTCTTTTGACCAAATTTATTGGGACATTTTTGAAGTTTGAATTTCACCTGTATTTGAATAAAATCTAAAAGCAAAATTCCTTCACATATGTTTATTTATTTTATTAATGCATTTCCATATTTTGTATTTCCATAATATCAATACTATGGATACTGATATATAATGACACTGAAAGTCTTCTATTTAGTTTCTTTTTAAATATATGAAAATTAACATGTAGAACCATTAGCTTATCTACCTTATGTATATTTATGATGAAAATTGTATAGAAATCTAGTGTGTTTCATTTCTCATATAGTGATCCCAAGACTTAATTACATATGTATATTCATTTTATTATAAAGTATGTGATAATACTTGCAGTCATATGACTTCCTATTCATTTTACATGACAATTCTAGTGGGTTTCTGTTCAGCAATTGTAATACAGTGTAATAAGTAGCCAGGAGGATACAATCTTACCAAAATAATAATACTGGAAAATGTATACTTCAGTATGAACATGACAAAATGCATCTGAGATTTTAGGATACTAGTGGTAATTAACTTTATACCTCAGAGTTCTTACCTTGCTTGTATATAACACGGTCTCCTCCATGGTTGTGACACAAACACTGTATGAATGATCTTAATGACCATCAGTTTGGCAGTACTAGATTTCTATACAATTTTCATCATAAATATACATATATACATAAATATACATAAGGTAGATAAGCTAATGCCTTCCTTCACTTTACACCAATACACATTTTCTAAGTCTGACTGGCTAGTAAAGAAAATTGAGTATGCTAATTTAGAAGACACCTGAAACAAAATTTGGCTTCAAAGGGAAAACATATATATATATATATATATATATATATAGTCATAAAAAATGATTAATAAGCCGGGCTTGGTGGCTCAGCCTGTAATCCCGCGCCTTTGGGAGGCTGAGGTGAATGGATTGCCTGAGCCCGCGGGTTCGAGACTCGCCTGGGCAGCGAGACCTCATCTCTACAATAAATAAAAAAATCAGCCGGGCGTGGTAGCGCATGCCTGTAATTCCGGTTACTTGGAAGGCTGAGGGGGAAGGATCGCCGGAGCCCAGCAGGTTGAGGCTGTGGTGGCTAGAAGCGGCCACTGCACTCCAGTCTGGGCGACAGAGTGAGACTCCAACTCAAAAAAAAAAAAAAAAGTTAATAAAAAATATCACTTCTCTTCATTTATTGATTTCTACATAATTAGAATTAGTGGGAGAAATATATTAACCACCATCTGGAAAAGGTAGAGTTAAAATTAAAAACCTCACATCAGAGATATCAGTTTCTATACTAGCAACCAGTTATTCATTAATCATAAGAATTTTTAATTAGATTTTTATAAATGACTTCAGCATCCATAGTATGAATGGAATTTTGCTATATACACAGTATGTCTACCAATTACATTTCTTATGTTGCATTCCACAGAATATCTAACTTTTTGTTTGCACGACTCTGTCAACAAACAGATTATGTTAAGGATTCAGTCACTATTGTTATATTATTTTCTGTCTTGCCACTGCTGAGGTACAGTGTGATTTTTAGTATGGTATCATTGGTGAGCACAAAATTACTGCCATCTGCCCCAGGGTCTATTCATTCATTTAAACAGACAGAGAAAGTGTCCCTCTTCCAGAGGTAGAAAACAAATTCAACACTTCACTCTGATTAAATCAACCTGGGTATCTGAACCAATTACTTTGTGCAAGGAATGGGATTATTGTGGTAGATATAGGTTAGTTAGAATCCAGATCTGATGGGAATAAGCAAAAATTATGGTCAAGAATCTAGCAATTAAACATTATCCAAAAGTAAATAAAATTTTCCTTCCTTTTTTAGGTATTACAATTTAGTATGTCTTAACAAGAGTTACCCATATTGTGAACCTGATTCTTATATTTATTTATGAATGTTGAGGCTCAACTTTAAACAATATAGAAACAGAGCATTTCTTTATCACTGGCCTTCCATATAACCTAACTATGGAAGATGACCTTCATCTGCAAGATTTGTGTATCTTTGGGCATCTCTTATTGGAAATTGATCTCTGCTCTAGCCCTATACAGATGTTTCCCTAATACTCCATTTGGTCCAGTGAAGTCTTCACAATAATGTGATATTCTCCAGCATTACTAACACACACCACATAAGGGGAGAGAACTCAGTCTGTTGCACCTCTGGGACGTCCAAAACTTCCACATTGCTTTGAAGATTTTGTTCAACCTCTCTGATTTCATGTTCTTCATTTATAAAATGAAAAAAAAAAAAACCAACCTCAATGAATTGTTCAAATTTACATCATATAGTGAATTTGAAAGCACGTGGCTTGCTGCCTGACAGATAGTGATTTGTGGACAATCTTTTAATCTGTTGATGGCAGCCTAAATTGTCCCAAGTGTTTCAGTTGATATTTGGTAATATATAGTAAGTCTTTAAAAGTAGGCACATGTTTTGACTCAATCGTTTCATTACCAGAAACCTACTTGGAAAATATTGTTAGAACTTTTCACATATATGCATGTAGCAAGATGTCTATTGTATTTTATGTAAGCATGTTTTTTTTAATTACAAGGAATTAAAAGTAAAATAATAGATACCCTTTCACATCTTTTAGTTACTGTCATATTTGCCAGCTTTACTATGGGATAACACTTCTATGAGCCAAGTTGATCTTATTATGTGGTTTTTCCTCTTTGTTATTTCCACAATTACAATGCAAAATCCATGAGAGAAGAAATGTTATCTTATTTATTGCTATGTCCTCAATGCTCAGAACAGAGATTGTCGCTTAGTAAAACATTCAATAGATGTAAGTCTTTAACAAAGGCACAAATATGTAAACATTTAATGAAATTGTAAATGAGTATTTAATAACATGAGGAGGCCATAAGACGACAGGTGAACAAACACTGCATAAATAGCATGTTATGTGGAATCAAATTTGAACATTTATTTTGCAAATTTTCTATAAATGCTAGCAATGGTTCCTCCTGACAGTTTTGGTTTCCCCCTTTACATGTTTTCATAATGTGTAGATTTGCTGCAGTACGTTTTGTTACTTTACCAATGGAAGAAAGTGATTAAAATTCAGTGTTTAAAGCGTTTCGTTCACTCCTTCCTCATCTAAAGGAAGCATTTTAGCCAGTTAGACACCTAACAAGCCTAGAAGGAAAAAGTCAGAGAAGTAACGGGTTTTAATTAGGGGCCAGGAAAACCTACAAATCGAGTGACTACCTGGGCAAGTCAGGCTTGTGGGAAGACTAGCCATTTATGGAGTCAAGAGACAAAAGGGACGTGGAAACCACACAGCCATACCCATGCATTTAAGTGCTATCTGTGGCTGCATTTACACTACAATAGTGGCAGAATTGAGTAATTGTCACAGACACTGTATGATCACCCAAAACAGACATATTTACTATCTGATTCTTTACACAAAAATTTGCATTTTTCTTACCTAAGTCATCTGGACTGTTGAACTTATTAGTTAATATGTGTTAACTAAATACAACCTTTTCTTAGGTGACATTAAAGATCTTTGCAATTCCAAAAGTTTGAAAGGGTTGCTCTTAAGCAAATATTTACAGTTTCTTACTCTAATTAAAAATTTAAAAAACTTGAAAACAGATATAGATAAGTAATATGAAGATGTTGCTTTTGAATATGTGGAAAAGGGAGGTTTAAATTTAGAAAGTTATATGGAAATCTTATGACTGCACTGATTTTTAAAAGTTATACCCGCATTTAGATTTAAAAATGGAATGATTATTAAATTCTGTAAGTATCAATACGCTTAATTAAAATATGCGAATGCTTTAAAAACAATGCTATCATTGAGAATTGAGTTCTGTATGAAACTTGACCTTTAATATTTATCTAAAATAAGTTATTCAGAATACGTATATTCATTGAAATTTATTTTAATACTGCTCCTAAAATAATTACTTAGGATTCATTAAAATGCTATAAACAGAGCAGATACACTTTAAAGCAGTTTAGCCAATTTCATATCCAAAGTTTTATGCCAATTGTACTATACATTTGATTGTATTGGTTCTGAAATCCCTCTATAGCACCACCCCTGTTGATCTGTACACATCTCTCTATAAATACAATCTGTTTTGAAGGTGTAAGTCTTTTAGTTATTTTCTAAAGTTTGCCAAAGGGGCATGTGCATCTGCCAAAATGAAAAACATGGGACGATTTTTGTGCCTCTAGGTGGCTCTAAAATGGCATGCCACCATCTGCCACTGGGCATGTTCTAACGATAAACATTTAAAATGTTGTATCTAGTTTTACAAGATTACAAGTATTCCAAGTCGTTATCTACTTTGTAGCCATAAAGACTGACAGTTAAAACACACACGCACACACACGCAAACACACACACACACACGAACTCAAACACACAAAACGAAGCTTTTACGTTATCTTTACTTATGAAGCTTAAGGAGGAAATTATTTATTGTAATGCATTGCTATATAGTGTGATGACAATGTGATAACTGATGTGTTATCAACAGGAAGATGAGGAAAATAAATTTAACATCAGTATCTTCTCAGATAGATAATTTCTATGTATTTTCTTCTTCAGAGATATTAAAATTTGCAGATTCAAAATTTGTAAAAATCGAAGTAGGAAACTTTTGTCTGACTACACACCGATTCAGATTTTCTTTTCTTCTTCTTTTTTTTTTTTTTTTGAGTTGGAGTCTCATCTGTCGCCCAGACTGGAGTACAGTGGCCGCTCCTGGCCACTGCAGCCTCGACCCACTGGGTTCCGGCGATCCTTCCGCCCTCAGTCTTCCGAGTAGCCGGAATTACAGGCACGCACTACCATGCCCAGCTGATTTCTTGATTTATTGTGGAGAGGAGGTCTCGCCAAGTTGCCCAGGCGGATCTCGAACCCGTGAGCTCAGGCAATCCACTTCCCTCAGCCTCCCAAAGCGCGGGATTACAGGCTGAGCCACCGAGCCCGGCTCCGATTCAGATTTTTATACTCACACACTGGGTAATCAAAACTTTCTTGGAAAAATGTCTATCAACATTTGAACTTCAAGTTACATAAGAAAAGCATTTTGCTTCCTTCTATAAGTAATCTAGTATCGGGAGTTGAAAACATTAAGAGGAAGAAATGAAGTAGATTCTTATCATGGATTTTCCATGATTCACATCTACATTATGTTATCATTCAGCATCTACATTAATGTTCTTTTCCTTAAAAAACATGAAGTATAATTTTTGATGACTTTTTAAAACAATTTGATTTTAGTGTAGAGATCTATAAAATGCACTTTCACAAACTGAATGCAATAACAACCCAATAAAGAGTCAGGATATTCCTACTACTCTATTAGCCCACTTATTCCCCTCTCAAACACAACTCCTCAAATAAAAGTAATTGCTATTCTCACATAACAGCCCCAATGAGTCTTGCTTGGTTTTATACATTATATAAATGTAGTCATAGAGTAAAAGATACAATTTTTAAAAATGTTTCCATATATACATTTGTTATGGAAATTATTTTAAAATATAGTTTTTCTAATATACCATTAATTTGGACTCTTTTTCTGTAGTAATAACCAACTGTACTCTTTATTGAATATAGTGTTCCTTTCCTTACTAATTAATAGCTCAGATATTTGAAAAATTCTCAAAGTTTGTTAAAAGGGAAAAAAAGATTAAGAAAAAATCTCTCCCTGTATATATATATTTGTCTATTTATTATATATAATTTTTTTTTCTTTCTCTTGACTGGAAGGTTTTTATACTACAGTACCATTTGGTAATAATTCTATGAATACATTTTAAATGATTATTATTTTCATATTTACACTTAAATTTATTTAACACTATTCTTTTTTTAAGAGACATTTCAGGTTTATAGCAAAATTGAGAGAAAAGTACATTTTCCCTATGCTCTCTGCCTCTACACATTCATAGCATCTCTCATTATCAACAGCCCCACTAGAGTGGCACATATGTTAAAAATTGATGCACCTTCACTGACACATCACAATTACCCAACCATAGTTTACATTAGGGTTCACTCTTCATGTTGCACCTTCTATGGGATTAGACAAATGTATAATGACATGTATCCATCATTATATTATCATATAGAATATTTTTAAGTGCAATAAATATTGTCAGAATATATATTTTAAATAAATAATAATATGGTAATCAGACTTCAATGTTTACATAATAGGGAAATTCAGTCATTGGAACTTCTAATATATTTAAATGCTTCATTAAAAATGTATTTGGAAAATATTTTATGGTAGAAAAAAGGTTAAGAAAACTGTATATAGCTTTATTATTTAAACAGAACCCTATTTGATGGTCTTATAGGTATTCACGACTAGATGTTGTTGAATGCTTAGATTTTTTAATATAGAGATATCATTTATCTTTTACATGAGAATTTCCATTAAGTAGTAGTTTAGTTGGAAGCTCAGTATATTTGATTGCTGTTCTTTTATTTGGGGACAGGTTAGATCTCTCCTTCAAATCGACACATTTTTCTTTTAACTGCTTTCTTTCACCCTATCCCTCATTTCTCCACTTTCCCACTTGTGTTCCTCTTAGTGACGTACACACACATCTTGCATAATTAGATCCTCTTTCTACCTCTATATTATATGAATGATATGAAAGTGCCTTGATTCTCGCAAGAAGCATTCTATTTAAGTATTCTCATCCTGAGCATGTTTCCCCATCACATCTCACTTTCCTTCACATTGAGTCCTAGATTTTTTTTTATCACTCTCCATATTCACTTTCATAGCTTTTTCTTAAATTTCTTCATTTGTTAGACCTTCTATCTGACAATTGTCTTAAATTTTGCTGTGCCAGACAGATGACTATTTATTACTTGAAAGCAATGTACACAACTTTGTTGACTGGGCCCACTTCATAGTTTATGGTCACAGATAAATAAGCGCTCAATGCTTCTAGGTATCCCTATCATATTTTCTTAATAAATTCACCTTTGCACTTTTTATGTTGACTCTGGCATGTCTGCTTTAGCTTTCTGTATCATCTATACTCAACTCTTTAGCTTTCCCAACTATCACAGCTAAAGAACTTGTTCTTGGAGGAGCGAGGCCACTTGCTCCAGATGGTATCTTCTCTCCCCTCTCAGGGGTATGGGTCTAGCAATCATACTTTTTATCTTCTAAGTGTCAAATCCTAAGCCGCTGTGGAGTTATTTGTTTCAACACACAAAACTACCTTAATATCATCCATCTTAAAGAAAAACAACTAGACCTACATTTACCTCCACACTTCCACTTCTCTACTCTTCTACTTACTTAGCTTTTATTTTGTTTTGATTTGTTTCTTATTTAAGATTGTCTCAATTGCATGTTCAATCTCATTAGGCTCTAGTTCCCTCCACTTGAGTGGAAAGTCTCCTAATGAAAATAGCCCAGAGTTTATCCAAATGGGAAGTCAAATCTCTATCCTTGTCTTACTAAACCTGTCAGTAGCAATTAAAACAGGTGACATTTTCTTTCTTGAAACCTTTTATTTTTAAACTTCCATGACAGGACACTACTCTGATATTCTCTGCCATTTCATTGACATTCTCTCTTTAGTTTCTCAATCTTTGCTAGATTGCCTTGACCTAAAATGTTTCTAAGTGATCAAGTTACGTGTGCTTTCTATTTTTTCCAACCATGTTCTGTCTTGCTTCTTTATTTCTGTAGGTGTTATCATTTAGTGCATGGTGCTAGATGTCACATCGATATTTCTTAAATTTAGGTATTGAGCTTGGACACCACTTAGACTCAATACTTCTCCTAACCCTAACAGGTTCAGAGAGAACTTAGATACCCAAGCTCCTATCTTACGCCCTCTAGAAGCACTTTATATTTTAGGAAATGGGAAAAACATACTTCAACTCCTTTTGGAAAAGGCCTAAGGTAGATCATTGATTCGTCCCTTCCTTCTTGCTCCACACCCTTGCTATTAATAAACACTAGTGGCTGAATCTCTAAAATACATCCCACTAACCACCTCTTAACATTTTCACTGCTAAAATTATAGACCACACCATCGTAGTGCCTTGTCTAGATTAGATTATATAAACAGGTTCCTAACTGGTCTCCCTGCCCTTTCTCCTGACTTCCTGTGGCTCACAATACACACCACTGCCAATGATCTTTCTAAACTATAAATCAAATCATTTTATTTCACTGCCTAAAATCTTCTAATTGTGTTTTATTTCCCTTAGCATAAAATCCAAACTTAATATAAGATTCTACTTGTCTTTGCCTGTGGCTCCACTATCATATCTTACCATTATCCTTTTTTTTCCTCTGGCCATTTATTCATATCTAAGGCCCCTGACATTGATCTTGCTTCTGCTTGGAATGTTCACTCTCCAGATATTTCTGTGGCTGTTCCTGTTTGCGTTTCATGATGAAACTCAGATGAGAACTTCTGATCATTCTAAGCAAGTAGCTGCTCGCCAATTACATCTAGTACATCACTACCACATCGCTTGCTTGTCCATAATACTGTTTAGTTTTTAAAGTTATTTTATTTCTTATATTTTTTGTGTGTTTACTAATTTTACTCCTGTCCCCTGCCCTCCAAATATGTAAATTCTTTGTAGATGAGAACTCTATTTCTTCTCTAAACTTCTTTCACTACTGCCTGAGTTGCTGCCTAGCAGATAGTAAATACTCAATAAATTTAATTACTTGATTGACTGAAGCAAAGTAGATTAATTATCCCTGATATTTTTAAAGTTAAAAGCTCCATCTCATTCACAATCTTCCAGATATTAAAATATTAATTGCCTTTTTAAAAGCTGATATTTATCTATTTTTTCTTATAATAAAGAGGGCCCCAGTAATTTGTTGTTTTGAATATTTTATTCATAGAAAGCCAGTTTAGTGACAAAATGGAATGTTTTAAAATAGTAGAATCTTATGAGACAGAGAGAAATCTCTGGTTAGATATAGATCTCAGAGTTAGAAGCCCCAAATCCAGTACAGATCAACAATGACTTGTGTGGCATGGAGAAGTTACTTTACCATCCTGTAACTGTTTCTTCTTTAATCTATAATACAGATTCAGTATTACTGAGTTCCAAACATAGATACAGATGATTGAGGATTAAAGAGTATCTAAGATTCTTTTATTTTACCCTAAAATGTATCATTAACGTAGTAAAAATATGAATTACACATTACTATAGTTAGGAAGATTTTTTCGTCTTTTGCCTGCTAGTTAACACCGTCTCTACTGAAGAATAGTAAACACCAGTGGTGTACCAAGGGTGGGTACTTGGGAACAGTCAGCACCAGGTGCAGACAATAAGGGAAGGCATAGTCTGAAGACAACTAAAAAAATTAACACAACTGGCTAAAAGTTATTATCATAGCAATTCTAAATCATGTCAGTGACAATATTATTTCCTAAAAAAACTTTCTGTTGTCTAAAGTTCTAAACAATTACTGCAGTTATTGCAAAGTTTTGATCATATAAGTATAAGCTTCAAATTAGCTAATTCAATATTGTAACCTGTATGGAAATTAACCTGGAGAACTCTTAGTACTCAGTAGGACACAGCTATATTTGCTCATTTCGAGAGTTAGTTTGAATCATCCTAGCGCCCTTCAGTCACAGTTTGAATGTGCTACATATACTTGCATTTAAATAGTAGATTTGAAACAAGCAATAAATAGCATAGGAATTGTCAAGATGAAAAAGAGTTTCAATTTTTTCTGATTCTATTCTTCTCTGTGACCATTTTTAGGTTATGTAATTTTCTTCTAAAAAGCCATTGGAATAGACTTTGAAGACACCAAAAGAAGGGCAATATTGTAAATTCTAGGATTTTATTGTCAAATGAAGTTTAGTTAATCTCTGCCAAGGAATATTTATGTTTAGAACTTTTTCTAACTATTTTTATATGTGTTGCTTTAGGTAAAATAAACTTTTAGAAATTAAAATTAATAAAAATTTAGGAGTGGATGCTGATTGACAATTCTAGCTATCTTTCAATGGAACAAGGATATATGAACTTATTGACAAATTTATGGACATTAAGTCTACAAAAGAGAAATTGTAATACTATTATTAATTATTATGAATACATATCTTCCTTGTTTAAAAATACATTAATCTGACTAGTCAAAGTCGGGCTCGGTGACTTAGCCTGTAATCCCATGCCTTGGGGAGGCTGAGGTGAGTGGATTGCCTGAACCCGCGGGTTTAAGACCCACCTGGGCAACTTGGCGAGACCTCATCTCTACAATAAAAAAAAAAAAAAAAAAAATTAGCCGGGCATGGTAGCGTGCGCCTGTAGTTCTAGCTACTCGGAAGGCTGAGGCGGAAGGATCACCGGAGCACGGCAGGTGAGGCTGTGATGGCCGGGAGCGGCCACTGCACTCCAGTCTGAGCGACAGAGTGAGACTCCAATTCAAAAAAAAAAAAGAAAAAAATCAAATGTTATAAGTTTTTAAATTATGAATATTATTTTATATTAAAATATATTTACAAATTCACTAAGAAATGTTTAGTCTATGTTTATTTTTTGCTATTATTATCTTATTTCATTATTACTACCAAAAATAATTTTATTATATAGAGGAGGAATATAAAATTTTATCCACTTTTCACACCCATTATTCTAAGCACCACAGGAAAACACAAGGATACATATTCAACATAACCCCCCCCCCCTTTTTTTGGCATACATGTGTGTCTTTTTGTTTATGGACAGATGCTTAATTATCAAATCGACAGAGAAAAACTTGACATCTTTCAAATGATCATGATTAACTAACATGTTACACTTGTATTAAAATCAGAAGAAAGACATACAAGTATATGTAAAAGAGAGAACTAGTTCCAGTTCTTGTTTCTGCCTTATAAACTCAGTGAAGCCTGATTTTAAACATCCAAATAATGATTTCATGAATTTCTTTTATACTAAATTATTTCCCTTTTTTCCCAATAAAATGGCAAATCTCTTGAGATGTTTAAGTCATTTGGCTTGGCCTGATCATTCTTAAGTTCTGAAATTCATAATTGTATGACTTAAGTATAAAGAGGAAGAATGAATAAATTATTATTTAAAAATAATTATCAAAAGTAACAAACAAATAATAAGATCAATAAGTCTCCTAGATACGATAAATTATCCATGCGAACTTGTTCATGTCTTTTTTACTGTCATTCAAAATTAGCTATCTTTCCAGGGGAATTCTAAGTAGATATACTTTTTTAATTAGGTGACACCATCTAACTTTGCAGCACATTGTAAAACTCAATTCTCCTCTTCCTATCCCAGTAATATAGGGGAAAAATACACAGCCTTCTCTCTTTTCAAATGGTTAGTTTTCTCTATTCATGCTAATCACTGGGGGATTGATTGGCTCTCTAATACTTTGTTTTGGCTTCTGCCTATGTGTTGGAAGAGTCTGTTATGTATTTTTTGCTGCACGAGGGAAGAAAGAATAAAGAAAAAAAACTCCTTCATGTGTTTACACTAAAGATCCCGTTACACAGAAGGAGCTCAGTGAATATTTGTGGATCGGATAAATGAATATAGCCAAGATAATGTGTTTCATGGACAACTGTATTAGTTGCCTCGCTTCCTATTTTTCTGACCATGTTTGCACCGTTTCAGGGTGCAATCCAGTATGAATACACAAAGTCAAGAAGCTACTGAAAACAAGTCTCTACAATTCCACTCACTTCTCTTTTCTCATCTCTATGTACCTTAGGGAAAAATTAGTTTTTGAAACTGTCAGGTTCCCAGCAAGGAGCAGATGGAGTATTCAAATTCAGATATTTTGAGATTTTTATAATGCGACTATTGATGAAAGGATTATTTTGAAATGTAGAAGCCCAGTGCAATAATTCAAACAAGTTTTGGTTATATTTTTGTAATAATTCTAATTTATATTTTCAACATGTTTATATTTATCTGATTTTAGCATATGTAGAAAATGTAAAATCAAAAATCTTTCACTTGTGAAATGATACAGGTTTTCAGAAAATCATTTAGCAAAGAGTTCCTTAAAAGAAAAGAAAATAATCATTTCTCAACCTCACAGGCATGGTGTGACGAGCAAATGAAGTATTCTGTGTTTGAAACTGCTTGAAAATTTAGTTTTAAATGTAGCATATTATTTCAGGTATTTAAAAGGTAAGAGTTTATTTCAAGAACATTAGTTTACATGCAACTCTTAAGGAACATGTATTGACATACATATGCAAAACACGCTTGCTAATTTTCTTTTGTACATCTGCAAAAGTGAGTCATACACATGCTTAGAAATTAGATAATGTTTGAATAGACAGTGCTTTCTCAAGTACTATTTTTATTATTTTGATTGAATAATTATATCCTTTGTTTCAAATTAATTTTATTTGCTTGACTTGTGAATAGTACATGCAACATACTGGCTACTTTTTCATATTAAAAGGACATTTCAATTAAAAGGACAAGAATTTGAAGCACCAAATTTAATCAAGCATATAATTTTCCATATTCATTGGGGTTGATCTAAATCAGTCAATCACAAATATTAGTCCCCCAAAATTATACTGGCACCTGAGACAGAAAACTATATGTCACACAAATTGCCCAGTGTAATTCCAGGGAGTATGTTCATCTGCTCAAGTATTATCAGGGATGCATTCCAGGTTGTACTGTGTGCTTCTCAGCCCAGTAAGACATTTGACTGCACAGTCAGTACAATACTTTCCAAGCAGGGGGTAGGGATTTCACTTAAAATGCGGGGAGTTGTCAATGAAAACTCAGGGGGTGGTCAGATACCTACTGTGTATGAGGGCAAAGCTGAAGTGTTCTTGGAAATGAAATCCATTTATGAGGTGTAGTGTCATATTTTGATATTATTCTCCTTTTTTATTACCAAAAAGGAGTTTTTCCCTTCTGTTTCATTTGCTTGTGATTTTCTAAAAACAAAAACATAAGAATGTGAAAACAAAAGAGGAAAGAAAATAAACTTAATGAGGCTTAGTTCTACAAAGTAGACTATTTGCCTGTATTTTCCAGAGATATGGAGACAAGTCCAATTTATACCTGCAAAGGAGTGTTGTAATTGGAAATGTTTCAAAAGCTAGCTCTCACCTGAATCCCAGAGGCACACAGTGTTTATAGAGAATGCTGAATGCTCTGCTCTCATTTATAAACTTGGCAATTTCTTTTAACAGAAAAGTAGGCAAAGAGGCAGGTGTATGATTCCGATTGCCTGGAGTTTATTTAAATAGTCGATTTATTTTTCTGTTGAGTGCAATAAAAGGTATTTACCACAGCATATGCCACATGACGGGGTACTTTTGATTTTTTAGAAATTGTTATGTTGGGAGAAGACAGACTTTGGGAACTAAGTCTTCATTAAAGCTGTGATATAACTAGCAAATTCCGTCAGCATACAAGTAGTCTCAATTAAAGCTAGATGAAAGCTTTTTATTAGCTTGTCTCTTTAGATTTCAAAGAAGTAGTATCTCTCCACCACCATCCACACATATATTAGCATTAAACAATTTCAGTTTCAACTTAGCATCAATATTTTTGAGAAGGTGATTCTTTTTGAGTAATTCATTCAGCTTTCATAAATTATGAAACGTATTTTAGTGATGGAGAACAATATGGCTAACACATTTCTGTGCAAAAGGCTATGGCCTGATAATAATGCATTCGGACAGTGGGTTTCAACCACTATTTGAATAGACTACATAAGGCAATAAATTATTTTCATTTTGGAATGACAGGGTTGCACATCTTCCATGCTGTGCCTCACCTGGTTGTTGTTATCACAAACCCCTTTATTCTGTAACAAATTATGGCAAATGGAAAGGGCTTTATAGTGATGACATGTAGGTAATATCTCCTGATAATAAGGATGTAACACTTGCTGCCACAACAAATGTACTTCCTGCTGGTATTTTTTATGTAATGTTGCCTGCCGTTTTTCTCATTGCCCTTAGATGCAGGAGGCTTTCATATATGGTCTGACAGGTGGACAAAGATAATACATCCTGGGAAGCACTTTTAATATGAAGAATACATCATCTATCATATGTGAACTTGCATTGGTTTCATTCTCCTTTTATTATTCCTGGTATAACTAATCTTCTACAATTAGCAATGTGTCAGATCGATCATTGACTTTTAATCAGGATAATTTACTACTTTAAAACGATATTAAATCTGATTTTCTAGCCACGAGTCAAAGATCTGACTTCAATGAATTTAAGTCAGTCTCAAAAACCACAGAAATATTTTCATGGTATTAAAGTGACTCTGCCCTGTTTTCACCACCCGCGGGAGCCCTTTGTAGCTCTGGGCATCCTTCCGGAAGAGGAATAGTGGCAAAGACCTGGCTCTATCACTTTCCGGCAACCTTTGAGGGAGACACAGAGGAATGCCGGAGGCAATGGAGGGGAGAGACAGCATATCAAGGTTTTGTTTGAACCAGACAAAAGCCAGAGTTTGATCAGCAAATCTCAGAAGGGAAGGGATCTGACTTGTGTCATATGGAAATGAAAGAGAGAAATCAAACAGTTAAGCAAAAAGCCTAACTCCAAATGACTGTATATTTTCATGGAGTTAATTTGAGTTTGGATACACTGTCAGTTATTTGAACCTAATAAGATGACTACTTGATTCAGAAGTCATCTATGAAATCCTAAATTGTCAATGTAGTCACAATCAGACTGTTATCCATATCTGTGTATGTGCATGTGTGTGTGGTCGTTTATTACATGCAGCAAATGGAAAAATTAAAATCTTGTTTTGGGAGAATTTTGTAATATGTGTAGGTTTGTTGTGAATATCTTGGTGACTATGGGACAAGCTAAGCTAAATTGTCATAATTGCCAAACAAATCTGGGCATTTTAAACAGATGGTGAGTTTCTTTATAATAAACAGTTTTCCACTTCCAAAACCAGTCAATCAAACTGCCCGATGGCACTTTGACATGGCATTTCTGATGTGGCACAGACAAATGAAATTGGTAAAAATAATAGATATGTACATGAGCAACCCTTTGTGAGTTAATGTAGAGCTGGCATTGAAGGGAGTAAGTGGAACTTGTAAGGTTGCATACTTCTATTTATACTCCTTCAGTTTTTGTAAGAAATTCAGCTCACACATTATTCTGTCTCATCTGGTGCAAAAATTAGATATTGCTGCCTTGGTACTACTTGATGAGGCAACATTGACCCTACGTAACATCCATGCTGGTTTTTATGTGAATAATCCATTGGCAAGCCTAGGTAACTGGATAATTGAACCCTAGCATTAGCTACCTGTTGATTTTATTTTGTTTTATTTCCTTCTACTTTAAATCTGTGTGTGTGTGTGTGTCTGTGTGTGTGTGTGTGTGTGTTTGTATTTACTTTTCTTTGTCTTTTATCTTTTCCCTGAACAATCTTTTGAATTCAATTTTGTTTGATAAAAATAGACATCTCCTTATACTGTATGATTTGAACTTTTACTGACCTAAAATTAGAGGATTAAAATTATATTTTAAGATTAGTCTTCTCTCTAAATTATCATGATTATTTGGTTCCAGAATAAAAATACATGTCCTATAAACATGCAGTTTATGAGCCAATACTACAGTAAATTGGGCAATGAAGTGGCTTGTGTCTGGAACCATTTTCCTAACTTGTAATGGTATCAATTGGGAATGGTCGGTTAGAGAAGATACTTGGATTCAGCAGATATAGCAACTTATCAAAGGGCAGGATCCTGCATTGGAACTATGACCAGTTTTACTCATGAGACAACAATGTGGGACAAATCAGTGTTACTTACCTATTTTTAGACTTGGAATATATTTTCACATGCAATAATGTTTTAAATTAGCATTTTCAAAACTGATCTAGAACTTCTAAGCTTAATAAATTCACTATGTTAATTTTTATTTTATATGTGTTTTTATGTAGATAATAATCCAAAAAAAGTTACAGTGAAGTATGACCTGCTAATTATAATGCCCACATTTTTGTTTGCATTTGTAATTTTTTTCGGAACCATATATTACATCTTAATTGACTTGGACTTATGTTACATCCACATCAACTGACATTCAAATAATTTCAAAATGTGTTCTGTCAATCAGGGTTTGAAATGTTTGAAACAATAAGATGGTGGTAAAACTAGGTCATCATACAGCACAATTCCATGTATAGTATAGTGTTACATGGTGCCATACTCATGTCAGACAGGCAATATAGTTTCAGGTAAACTGAACCATTGGTCATTTTAAGTTTGTTTAGATTTAGTTGTTATTGTTGCTTTATTTTTATTTAATTTGTTATCCTAAATTTTACAAGAACTATAAACTATGTTAAAATTTTACCTAGTTTTACATTTATATGTGGTTAAGTAAAAGTGATTAAGAAATATTTTAGCTCAATCCTGTGAGTTTGAAACAATTTGCTTCTCTTTAAGACTTTTCATATATTACTCATGCTTGAGAAAAACTGTTCTACATGATATTTAAATGGTAAGATACTTCAAATACATTTTGGCAAAAGTAGACATTTTAGGGCTATACTGAAGTTCTAAGTACTATTTAGAACAATGTTTCTACAGAAAAATAATGTTTGAAACTTTTCTATTAAAGCTAATGGAAACATAATTGACATTCTTCTGTTTGTTTTGCTCTAATTCAAAATACTTAACATTTTTCTAAAATGTAAGAAAAGAAAGTAACTGTCCCAATGAACCTTGCTAGCTCAAGAAAGTTAAAACAAACAAACAAACAATGCCCCTAACTTGAAAAATGTCCAGGTAAAAAGATGGGTAGACACTGGGCAGGACAGAAAAAGGGGGAAGGGGGATAAAAAAACAATAACAACTTTCTTAACAGTATAAACTAAATCGTGATATAAAAAACTAATATACTTGGCATAATAGTAAATAATGATGCTTTAAACATGGAAGGATAGTGATTTATATTTAGCATAAACCATTGTTTATTAAGTGAAATATCCTAGTTTCATTAAGTGATAGTGAAACTAGTTTTATATTAAATTTTGCATTCTATATTTTCCAAAAAGGTTAAACAGCCAAGTCTGTCAGGTGGGAAAAAAAAACAGCAGTAGCAAGCTATACATGTAATTGCACTAATAATTTCTTTTCCTTCACTCCTCACTAATGTAATTCTGCTATCCAGACACACATTGCCAGTTTGACCTACAGTCACATTTCTGCAAATGCTTAAAAAAGAAACTTACAAAATAAGTAAGCCAAATCAAGAGGTAATAACTCTTCTTACAGAAATGTATGCCTGCATGTGTATCATCTTTCTCTCCCAGTATGATCATGCACCTTCAATGATGCAGGGCTTCTGTGTCCACGGCCGTAATCTCATGGCCTCTAGGGCACATACTGCCTGATGACTTGGTGATGGAGCCATGGAAATCATAGATTCAGCCTTTGCCCATACCTCACTCTTACTCCAACCACTATCCAACCAGAATATTTCATTACTAAATAATACAAAAAGTCTATATTGTTTTTCATAAATGTTAAATATTTTATTCATTTTGTTTTATTTTTAATGAGTTTTTCTATGTTTCTTCAAATTAGATAGACAAAATTGTATATAACTGTGAGATTTTTATATGAATACAAAAGTGGTTATAAAATTTATGTTAGTTGCCATCTTTGATTATCTAGATTAGATATAGATCAACTCAGTGTTTCTCATGATTACTATCATAGCTTTCTTCGTGGTTTTACTGCTTCCTAAGCTATATCTGTATACAGCTATAAGTATGATACTTTGAGGTGGTCTTAGTATTCTAACTCAAAGTGGGTTTGTGACAATTAAATAATATATATTTGAGAAGCACTGCAAGGTATCTTACTGGGGGGTCTCCCAGAAAACCATCCTGACAAAGGGAAGGAAAGAAGGAAAGAAGAAAGGAAGGAAAGAGGGAGGGAGGGAACTGAGTGAGGGAGACAGGGAGGGAGGAAATGAATTTGTCAAAATTTAGAATTATTTTGAGACTTGGACATTTTATGCATATTTTTCTTTTATGTAATTGTTTGGGAAATGCAAGCACAGATCCTAACATCTATTAATAAATTGCTTTCATGAATGTGACCTTTTTGTTAAATCACATGCTCTTCTTTAATCAAGATGCGTTTTATTTCTGAGTTACTGCCAACATAAATTGTAAAGATAATGATATATTCTATTCAGATTTCAATGTAAAATTTTTCCATGAAGGTAGAATTACAACTGCTGAAAGGTAGGCAGAGAACCCGAGCACTCACTGAAGGTTGCTTCTTGAGAAGACAGACCCATGAAAACAAAAAGAAAGAAAGTACTTTTCCCCCCTTGTTCATTATTCAATATGGTCAAGCCATTTTGACTCTGGGCTTTTAAGTCATGGTTTATTTTCATACTATTTATTGGTTCATAGCAAATAAACAGTGAGTACCAAATAAACTTTAAATGTTTCTATTTATTTTGCAATGCACATACATGGTTTAAAAAAAAAAAAAAAACTAGCTATAGAGCCAAGCATCTGAAAAGGATTTTGTTCAGTGAAAATACCCACAGACAGATACCCAACTGCTTCCTGGCTTCTGTTACGTCATTCACTTTGTAATATCTAGTAAAAGAGTAGTTTCTTAGCATTGGCTTTTTCTGTATCTCGAAGTTTGATTTTTTAATATAAAATTCAGTTTGCAAATTATAAAATGATAACAAAGATGTAAACATCACTTGTCCAAACTGACACATTAGTGAATTTCAAGTCTAATAGATGATTTTAAATTATAAAAAAGTATTTTCAAATATTCCTAATTAGGAATTACTGAGAATAATCAGCAGGTTTAAATAAACCCATTTGGAACATAACATCAAAGTTTGACATTTGTATCCAGAATGGTACTTTCAACAATAAAATCAAAAGAAAAATATGAATTAAGATGAAAATGTCTCTTCCAATTACTAAAGCAATGAACCAGAAAATCTTTAGCTCAAGTTTATCAGATGATGATGAAACTCAGAATATCATGACAAGGAGGTGGTAAATTTCTCATACTTGTGTGTAAATTTTACATCTGTGTAAATTTCTCAAAACTTTCACATGCTATAAAATTCTGTATTACTAAACTTTTTGGCAACTAGGAAATAGAAAATGCTGAAAGTGGTGTCAAGAGAAAGATGCCTCACCTTTTGATGCTCTGTAATCATCTCCAAATCATTCTTTCTCTCTCAAACTGTTTACTCATCTGTAAAATAGGTATTATGATAGCTTCTCTCCAGGGTTAATATACATATTTAATGAATTAATGAGTATTAAAATAAAATGTGGATTGTAAAATGGATAAGCATATAGAAAATATTACTATTAAATGTCATGTTAATTCTTTTGTATAGTTATTCCTTTATAGAAATTATTCTGACAGCTTATTGCATTATTTTGTAAGAGATCAATGTGCATATCACATGATAACACATAGCTCTCTAATAGAGATCTACTTTCTTCATATTAAATGCTAGAGATCTATAGTTTATATTTTTAAAATTTCTGCTTAATGTAAAGAAAAAAATGAATCTACACACACATATATATATTTGCTACTTACTTCAAGCAAGTAAAATCATCACTCTGTGATCTTGGATAGAATGTTGGAACTTAAACACACATTTAATGCAATTTTAATATCATTTTAACCAATATTAATTACATTTTAATATCATTATTAAAAACCTATGCACACATATATGTATACTTTTTTCCCCTGTCTTCTTCCATCATATTTTATATTTGGTAACTTCTTTGTTATGTTAAGTTTTAGTGAAATAATTTATACATATGTGACTACAGCTATTGGAGATCTTAGTATGTTCTAGTAATCATTTGTTTTGATGATCCTTCCAAGATATTTATGCTTAATATGTAGCTAGCCCAGATCAATGATGTATAAATGTTAATTTCTTGAGACATGTGAATTTTGCTTTGTTTTTAAAGACCAGTTGTGTGCAAAAACACACTGTACCTAATGTCACATATTTAGAAATTATAATCACCTTTTGATGTGTCTGTAGAATAACACAGGAAAAAATATCAAAAAAATATTATAAGGTGAAAAGGGATAAGAAACTGAAAATTCTCTATTAGATCCATTCAAACCTTTTGACCCTAATGTTTATCTATATGATGGAGTAGTACATACATATCTGTAACTACAGAGAAAAGAAGAAATATTTTGCAAAATATTGATAGCTTAGATTCATAGAGTGCTCTGAGCTTTCTGCTAAGTAACATTAATATCAACATTACCCTATTTATCATACTTTATTATAGAATATTCTACAACTAATAAACCTTTGTAGATTTACTGCCAAAGAACAAAGATAAGAAACTTATTTTATTTTAAATTGTTGTAATATTCTATGAAGAGTATACATAAAATCTCAGCTTGTTTCATTGCTGTTACTACAGTTGTGGGATGCACATATCACCTTTACTTAAGGTTAATATATAGGCATATGTGAAAAATGGATGAATGCATGAGTGAAGAACAAAAATTGGATTGAGGGTGATGCTCTTGACAGTATGCATTTGTAAATCATTAGATAAAAAGCATCTTTTCTTCACTTAATATATGTTGTTCTTACACAACCAGCTGCCTAAAATGTTTACAACCAGGTGGTTGACAATGGACAGTTCATTTATCTTTAAATATTTTTTTCTCAGTTTTTTCCAATTCATTTCCACCTAGCAGTCCTTGGTGACTGTGCTTTCTTGATTTTTTTGTTTTCATCTGGCAAAAGGTATTTTCAAAAAAAAAGAAAGAAAGAAAGAAAGAAAGAAAAGACAAGAGGGAGAGTTTCTGTGAATATTTCATCCAGTGGCATGTTGTAAAGAGTAGAAGGTTAAATCTCAAGAGAGGTAATCTTTGTCTTGGGATACTCAAATAAAAAGTAGGTCATTATTTCTTTAAAATGACTGTTCAGACCCTGCCTTTTCTGCCTGAGCTAAAGCAAGGCAATTCAAAGAATAGGTGCAAGGTGAGGGGACTGTTTGCAGTGGAAATCCCATAGCCATCATTTTGTAAAAGTGTGTAAACAATAATTTTCATTGCTAAATAAATCACTGGTGTGTTCATGGAAAATTTGGTGAAGTATTCTATAGATGGAGTCCCACAAGTTTCATAAATTTCCTATAAAATACAGGCAAAAAGTGAGGATATGATAGAATCAGATACTAGCATAGTCAATACGTTTTTCTTATTTATCAATGCATGAATTTAGCATTAGCAATCCAGATCGAAAGTCAGGACAACATAAATTATTTCTCATCTATGCCATGGTGTTCTTTTGTGTATATTCATGAAAAACAGTCACAGATGAATTGCCAGTTCCATGACCCATGCATTAAACTGCTGAATAAAAACATAATTTCTGCTCTTTACCAACATATTTTGAAAATGATATATACCTGGAGATATGTAGTTAGTTGATGGGAAATTTTTGATTAGTACGTGACATCCAATGAGTTTAATTTCAACTCAGCATATATTTATTGAGCATCTACCTGTGATAGCCACTGTGCTAAGTCTTCAGAGGGCAACATAAGCAAGATAGTCATGGCTGCTGGTTTCTAGGAGCTTACAAAGCAGTGGAGTAAGATTTCCAGGATAAGCCATTGAAATTTTGTTGTAAATGCTATGAATTCTGTATGATCATCTAGACTACAGGAAGATTTCAAATAAAGATAGAACTTAAAGTCAGATATAAATGGGCAACCACTTATTTAGACATAATACATATAATACCTGTTGTAATTCATTCCACCTCCATTGGAAGGGCAATTTCAGTGTTAAAAAGTTACTCTTTTCAGAATAGGTTAACTATCCCATTCATGATGTGACCAAAATATTTAAAGTGCAACGAGACACACAGAAAATAGTTGTAATAGGGAAAATGTCTTTCGTTTTTAATCGATATTTTACCAGAATTCCTTAGAACTCTGATCAGATCAAACCTACTTATCCTTTCATAGTTTTTGTTAAGTTTTGTTTGAGAAAGTAATGTGCTCATAAAAGAACAATACACACAAATGGGACTTTTGATAGCTTCAACTGATTCCCATGGCAAGCATAATTAATTAGGACCACCGCACCTGCTGGGCTCCGGCGGTCCTTCCTCCTCAGCCTTCCGAGTAGCCGGAATTACAGGCATGCGCTACCACACCCGGCTGATTTTTTGATTTATTGGAGAGATGAGGTCTCGCTGCCCAGGCGGGTCTCGAACCCACGGGCTCAGGCAATCCACTCACCTCAGCCTCCCAAAGGCGCGGGATTACAGGCTGAGCCACCGAGCCCGGCTAGCAATTTTTCTAGAAATTCAGGAATCCCCTACTGGGATTATACCTGGAGGAACTCAAATCATTCTACAAAAAAGATACCTGCACGTGCATGTTTATTGCAGCCTCATTCACAAAAGTAAAAACATGGAACCAACTGTGCTGCCCATCAAAACTGACTTGGATTTTTAAAAATGTGGTACAAATACACAATGGAAAATTACGTAGTCATACAGAAGGACAAACCTATGGACTGTATAGCAACTTGAATGGATTTAAAGTCTATAATACTCAGTGATCTATCTCAGAAACAAATAATTGAGTACCACATGTTCTCACTCAGAAGTGGACCCTGCATATTTACCATAATACAATGTGAAAGGGATGACAGTAGCA
>NW_007245769.1:1638205-1693956 GCF_000164805.1 Carlito syrichta | reverse complement strand
ATGGAAAATTTGGTGAAGTATTCTATAGATGGAGTCCCACAAGTTTCATAAATGTCCTATAAAATACAGGCAAAAAGTGAGGATATGATAGAATCAGATACTAGCATAGTCAATACGTTTTTTCTTATTTATCAATGCATGAATTTAGCATTAGCAATCCAGATCGAAAGTCAGGACAACATAAATTATTTCTCATCTATGCCATGGTGTTCTTTTGTGTATATTCATGAAAAACAGTCACAGATGAATTGCCAGTTCCATGACCCATGCATTAAACTGCTGAATAAAAACATAATTTCTGCTCTTTACCAACATATTTTGAAAATGATATATACCTGGAGATATGTAGTTAGTTGATGGGAAATTTTTGATTAGTACGTGACATCCAATGAGTTTAATTTCAACTCAGCATATATTTATTGAGCATCTACCTGTGATAGCCACTGTGCTAAGTCTTCAGAGGGCAACATAAGCAAGATAGTCATGGCTGCTGGTTTCTAGGAGCTTACAAAGCAGTGGAGTAAGATTTCCAGGATAAGCCATTGAAATTTTGTTGTAAATGCTATGAATTCTGTATGATCATCTAGACTACAGGAAGATTTCAAATAAAGATAGAACTTAAAGTCAGATATAAATGGCAACCACTTATTTAGACATAATACATATAATACCTGTTGTAATTCATTCCACCTCCATTGGAAGGGCAATTTCAGTGTTAAAAAGTTACTCTTTTCAGAATAGGTTAACTATCCCATTCATGATGTGACCAAAATATTTAAAGTGCAACGAGACACACAGAAAATAGTTGTAATAGGGAAAATGTCTTTCGTTTTTAATCGATATTTTACCAGAATTCCTTAGAACTCTGATCAGATCAAACCTACTTATCCTTTCATAGTTTTTGTTAAGTTTTGTTTGAGAAAGTAATGTGCTCATAAAAGAACAATACACACAAATGGGACTTTTGATAGCTTCAACTGATTCCCATGGCAAGCATAATTAATTAGGAATATGGCTTTGAGTAATAAGTGGTGATCAATATTCCATAAGAAAAGAAATTTTTCTTTCTTTTTTTTTTCTTTTTGAGTTGGAGTCTCACTCTGTCACCCAGACTGGAGTGCAGTGGCTGCTCCCGGCCACCGCAGCCTCGACCTGCTGGGCTCCGGCGGTCCTTCCTCCTCAGCCTTCCGAGTAGCCGGAATTACAGGCATGCGCTACCACACCCGGCTGATTTTTTGATTTATTGGAGAGATGAGGTCTCGCTGCCCAGGCGGGTCTCGAACCCACGGGCTCAGGCAATCCACTCACCTCAGCCTCCCAAAGGCGCGGGATTACAGGCTGAGCCACCGAGCCCGGCTAGCAATTTTTCTAGAAATTCAGGAATCCTCTACTGGGATTATACCTGGAGGAACTCAAATCATTCTACAAAAAAGATACCTGCACGTGCATGTTTATTGCAGCCTCATTCACAAAAGTAAAAACATGGAACCAACTGTGCTGCCCATCAAAACTGACTTGGATTTTTAAAAATGTGGTACAAATACACAATGGAAAATTACGTAGTCATACAGAAGGACAAACCTATGGACTGTATAGCAACTTGAATGGATTTAAAGTCTATAATACTCAGTGATCTATCTCAGAAACAAATAATTGAGTACCACATGTTCTCACTCAGAAGTGGACCCTGCATATTTACCATAATACAATGTGAAAGGGATTGACAGTAGCAGGATCCTCCCAGGAGAGGAAGGGGAATGGGCACACATTAATAAGGGTACCTGATCTCAAACCAGGCAAAGTGGGGACCAAAGGGACCCCCAAATTTTACATACACAATGACCATTTGTACACCTCATCCTGAATTGTACCCACATCTTTAAAATATAAAATAAATAAAAACATAAATAAAATAAAATAAATTCTTAAGAACTGAAAAAAATTCTTAGTGAAATCATTTAACTATATGCAAAGCTACGATTTAACATTTCTTTCTTTCTTTCTTTCTTTCTTTCTTTCTTTTTTTTTTTTTGAAAGCAGGATTTATTGAGAGGACAGAAAAGCTCCCACAGTGAGAGGGGACCCAAAGGGGATGCTCTATTTAACATTTCTTAATGGAAGAACACCTTATTTAGAAGTTCCCCAGACAGATTGCACACCTAAATATAACTATACCTTCTAGTACTTAACAGCCCTGTCTTTCATTCCATGTCCTACCTTCCGTTTAATTGTTTTACACATATGCCTTTCTGGCACCCAAAAGATTCATTAAAAAGAAATCAATGTCAACACCTGTTGTTTTTGGCCTTTTCTGATAGCCATCCTCACTGGTGTGAGATGATTTCTTATAGAACTACCATTTGACCCAGCAATCCCACTTCAGGGAATACACCCAGAGGAACACAGATCTGTCTACCAAAAAAGACACCTGCATGTGTATGTTTATTGCAGCACTGTTCACAATAGCAAAAATATAGAACCGACCCAGATGCCCATTGTAGGTGGACTGGATAAAGAAAATATGGTACATATACACGATGGAATATTACTCAGCAATAAAGAAGAACAAATCAAGTCCTTTGAGGTATCATGGACACAGCTGGGGCCTGTCATTCTAAGTGAATTACCACAGAAACAAAAAACAGAATACTACATGTTTTCAATATTAGTGGGTATTAACCATCAGATACACAACCATAGGAATGGGAACAACAGATGCTGGGTGCTACTGAAGGAGGGCATGAGGATAAGGGATACAAAACCATCCGTTGGGTACCATGTTCACTACTGGAGGGGAGAAATCTCACTAGAAACCCAAACCTTACCTTCACGCAATATATTTATGGAGCAGATTCTCACATGTACCCCACAACTCTAAAATTAAATAATAATAATCAATGTCATTGCCAAAAGTCATTATGTCCTGCGTGTAGTAAAGGGTGGAGACAACACAATGTCCCTGGAAAAGCCCTGAGACATAGGAGTAGCACATGATAAACAGAGATATTTTCACAAATTATGGCATTTGTAAATATGAGTGACTGGGAATGCCTTGCCTGTTCATTCAAACTTGAGGCGTAATTTTACACAGACAAAATCCCATCCTCTCCCACACACAAATACACAATGAATAATAAAAATTATTTTGCTAACTAGTGATATGTCAACTGATTTCTGCACAAAAAAGAGAAGTTAGCATAGCTACTAACCAGTATTAGCACAATTGAGTTGAACAATTTGAGAACAAAGGCAGAATGTATAGAATGGAATTAAGGCAAAAGTACAGCATATAAGCAGTTGTGGGGAAAAAACACAAAACGCTGAGTACTTTAAGCAATGGCCATCAAGTGAATGAATCTCAAAAGCAATTTGGCTTATTTTAAATGTTACTCTTTCATTGTGGTCAGATACATATATGAGATAGATATACTGGGAGTCATTCATCTTGACCTGAATCCCAAGGAAACCATATTTTGAATACTAGGAAATGTCTATCCCAAAAGTAGCTTTACTGTAATGATCCAGCCTACAGATTCCCTGGAATGAAGTCTTATGAGAACTAAGGTATTTATGAAGATGAAAATGGTAGGAAGATAACTGTGAGCTATTGTATATTATTAGAAGAAAAAGATTCCTTTTATTTAGGTTTAGATTAATTTAGCTCATTCATTTTCAGTGTTGCATCTCAGAAAATCATGTCATGAGACTAATTCTTAAAAATGTAAACGTATTTTATATGCCATTAGCATGTATCTTTTTCTGGATAAAAATATAAGGGAAATGCCCTTCCCAAGGGGTAAACTAACAATTTAAAAAATAAAGTTGTAGTCCTACCCACTTAACTTTTTACATTTATGCCATTATAGTCATGAATATAGAAACGTGTAAACAATATCAATGCTTAGGCAGTTATGATACCAGTCTGAATATCATATGAGTGAACTTTTAAATATCTGTGCTAATATCTCTATATACATCTTTCAGAGAGTTTGTAGAAACTTTTTATCACTTCTTTAATTAGCATGTTACAGATGTTAACCAGTTCCCAGTCTATTTCTCTTTCTCTATTACATGGACTTATCCCTTATGTACTGATCCATAGAAATGTAGTACTAATGACCAGAAATCATTAACCTAGACATCAGATCACATATCTTCATCAATGGCAATTTCTTGCAACAGATATTCTTCATTACTAGACACCATGGAACATAAAGTAATATCCTTATGTCTCCTTTTTTTTTTTTTTGAGTTGGAGTCTCACTCTGTCGCCCAGACTGGAGTAAAGTGGCCACTCCCGGCCACCACAGCCTCGACCTGCTGGGCTCCGGCGATCCTTCCGCCTCAGCCTTCCAAGTAGCCGGAATTACAGGCACGCACTACCATGCCCGGCTAATTTTTTTATTTTATTGTAGAGATGAGGTCTTGCTTGCCCAGGCGAGTTTCAAACCCGCGGGCTCAGGCAATCCACTCACCTCAGGCTCCCAAAGGCGCAGGATTACAGGCTGAGCCACCGAGCCTGGCTCCTTATGCCTCTTTTCCATGAACTTTTACTTGTTATCTTGGCCTGGATTGATTCTATATTCCTTCATCTAGATAAACATACTAATAAATTGAGAAAGTAGACAAAAATGAGAAATTTTTCTTCCATTCCCTAGATTTTCAAATTTAATCTCAAATTAAAAGTCACCCACTGTACCTGTACATGCTTACTTGGTCACAAACTTATCACTTGGCTGTAGTCATGTTTGACCATTCACACTTCAGGTAAACACTGTCATCATTTATTGGCAATAATTTTTCTACCAAAACTTCACCTCCACAACCCCAGCACTTTTTTATAGTCCACTCCTTCTACAACTTTTTTTAAAAAGGAGGATGCAATCCGTAGCTTACAGGGTGAGAGCATAGAGCTTATATCATTTTTTTTCTGTCTTTATATTGTATGTGCCATGTACATATTCCTTTCTCCTTTTAAACAATTCTTATTTTAGCTCCAGACTCTCTGTCAGTCATGCCCCAATGCCCACAGCAATTCCGACATCAGTAGCCCATCTCTGGTAAGAGAGAATGCTTGTCATCATTCTTTATGAATCTGCTTTGTAATTTTCTGTTATCTATTCTCACCCTGTATAAGAAATTTCACTAATACCAAATGAACCAGGCTGCTATTATTGTCAATTTAAAAGCCATATTCTGATATACTTCATAAAATTATATTTCATAAGCACATAACAATTTAAATATTTAATATGAAACCTTAATATCAATTCATAAGCACATAACAATTTGAATATTTAATATTAAAACTTCACATCAACCTGAATTGATAATGAGATATCTACTACAGCATAACACATTGACCTTGTAAAATATATCAACTGCCTTCTCTGAGCCAATCAATTAATCCAAATACATTTGCAGGTAAATTTTGTTTTCTGATGAGTCATTTTTCAGCTGATTTGCTATTCAACAAATTGGTGTGACCTCAAAGATGATGTGCTTTTTCTTGTAAATGTTAAAATACTTTATGGATCATGAGGCTAGAAGTGGGGTATAGGAACAATAATCTCCTTTTCATTTAGGGCAATTTGAGAAAGATTAAACATATTCTACATTGGCCCATTCATAACTCCTTTGGATTATGACATTCCAAACAGATGTTTAACATGTTCAGACATTATCAACTGGTAACATTTTTGTATGAGTTGGTTTAAAGGACTAGTCTGAGATCCAATCGATGAAATACAGAGAAAAATCTATCTTTTAATATAATCTATGGCAGTTTGGTAAGAAAAAAGAAAAAGAAAATGAAAAAGAAAAAAAAAAACAATGTGGCAGAGTGAATGCAAAGTCACCAAAGCATATATTTTGCTTGGAATATAACTTTCTAATATGTCTTATCCTGGGTTCTTTAGATCTTTAACACTTCTTATATCTGGAAAAACTACCTTGACCACATCATTGTACATTTTTAAGGAAGTAGATAAAGCCAGTGATTGTTATTACAAGGGCAAAATATAAATATTTAAACCTAATACTTGAAAGTGAAAAACAATTTGGTTGTTTGAAACTGCAGGTGGTCAGTTTTCTTTCTGGCATATAAAATTGCCCGTCCACATAGATAAAATATCACATCAACTAGGATTTAGTAAGAAAATACTTTCTTCATGAGTGCAGGTACTTTTTTTTTTCTTTTTAACTAGCACCGGCTAACCATGGGCTTGGAGAATATTGAGATTATAATTCAACCTAGTTGCTTCATCACTATCATCGTTATCATAACTTTTAATATTTAGCTTTTTCCTTGAATTGCTCAAATACAGTCTCTGGAAGTCAAAATTAAATATTTCCTTCTAAAAAGATAATTTTCAATCATTGCTCAATAGTTTCTTCAGTTTTACCATACTGGTGAAATTTCATCTTTTATTTTAAATTCTTCATTTGTTCCCTACCTAATTCAAAGAGATCAAGAACTTTTATTTCTATTTCTTCTTTGAGCTGCTTCTTGGTTTCTTGTAGTGGTGTTACAAACAAAAAGAGCATTGGGACAAATAATTGCATGTCATTGGCCTACAAATATGTGTTTCTAAAATCCTTAGAAAAATATTTCTCCCCATTGGCCTGTTCAGTTTAAGAATGGTTGAGATGGTCGTTTAACACTTCATAGCACTATTAGATACAGTGAGTATCATAAATCTAGTTATATGTCACTATTTATTTGGTCCACAGACAGGAGGTGAACCATAACTCTATTTTGGAAGTATATCAGCTACTTTCCAACTAATTTAACCATAAGCAAGATGAATAGCTGTGTACTTTAAGCCATAATGTCTGTGGTCAGACTGCTATTGAATTGCTAAAGTATACATTGACCACCTTTATCTCTCATACTTTTAAAGCATATTTAGGGTTGGGCTTGTTGGCTCAGCCTGTAATCCCAGCACTTTGGGAGCCTGAGGTGAGAAGATTGCCTGAGGCTGCAGATTTGAGACCAGCCTGGGAAAGTTGACAAGACCTCATCTCTACAATAATTAAAAAATAAGCCAGGTAGCACTCACTTGTAGCTCCAGCTACTTGGAAGGCTGAGCTAAAGGATCATGGGAGCCCAGCAGGTCGATGCTGGGGTGGCGGTAGGCATGCCACAGCACTCCAGTCTGGGCAACAGAGTGAGAATCCAACTCAAAAATAAATAAATAAACCACATTTGACTCATCAGCTGGTTGATTCTTATATCATCAAGATAACAAAAAACATTTATTTTTGATATTCTATTCTTCATTCAACACCAAAGATAAATGAAAACCACTTTAAATCAAAGGCCCATGTCATAAACATTTTGCTTAAACAATTCGTTCTCTGGCAGCCAATGGGATTTGATGTTTATTGTGTGTTTGGTACAAACATAATTTGTTTGAGTATTTAAAAATTTAGTTTAAAATATTTTCCAGTGAGGGTGATCATTATTCTCAGATTCTGATACAACATAAGCAGTAGGACTGCAAACAATCTGTGAGCAGAGCAGGCTTTATAGGCCAATGTAGCCATATCAGGTCCTATTTCGGAAGGATACCATATTGGGGTTTAATATTCTATTGTTATGATCTTAAAATTCTTAATAATTTGACTTATGAATTTGTGTAAGTGAAGTATAGGGGTATAATAAAATATGTACCTTAGTTCACATTCAATACCATCTCCCACTGGATTCTTGGTTGCCCGTTCTCCACTCCCTGGGATCCAGGGATGGCTGACTCAGCAACGGGAACTTCTCCCTCACCCTAATACCAAACAAATCCTAGCACAGAGGTTAAGGTCCCTTGGGGACTGCCTGTCTGCATGCATATAATGCAGTCTGAGCAATTTAAAAAGTCCCTTGAACTAATCATGTGTAATATTTTCCTAAAGCCACTCATACAAGTGCAATTCTTTATTCCATTAACCTTGTTTGATATTGACATTCTAACTTTGTTGCTAAGTTGATTCCTAGGTGATTTGACTTTTTAATAATTCACAATTAAGGAACTTTGTAATTAATTGTATATTTAGAGTATATTTTTGTTGAAGCTACAAGAAAACTTATATGGGAATTACAAAGGTAGCTAATAATTGTTTAAACCTGCACATTTTTTTCACTTAATATTTTTTAAAACTTATTCATTCTATTGAGGAAAATTTTACCTCACTCTTTGTTTTTAATCAAATGGTTTTATCTGCAAATGGTGTTGAAAAAATTGAATACCTTATGTAGACTGATAATGAAAGCCCATAGTATTTTTCACAGCCTCCTTGCCAAGAGAAAAACATCCACAACCATTTTTTAGTTCACTTTTTGTGGTAGTTACCATCATAGTTCTGAATAGTGTTCCAGTTTGAATATATTTATCTATAAGATGCATAGATTTAGCTTTCTTGCTCTATTTCTCTTTCCTCTTTCTCACACTTTTTTGTTGTAAAATTATATTTTAATTATTTTATCAGTTGCTTTGAAACCTTAAATACTATATTAAGAGTATATTTATTTACTCTGTATACTTCCGAGAGTCATCTCCACTTTTCTGCTTCTTCTCTTTTAGACAGTTTTACTAATATCTTTCCCTTTATGATATCAAGGACATCAATATTTATTTTCTTTTCTGAAGCCTTAATGAAGTTTCTTCTTTTGCCTTTATATTGACATTCCTTCATCGTTTTTATCTTCTTATGTAGATGTAATGTTGTCAATTTAAAGTCAAGTAGTATGCTGGGTTTTTACTTCTGTCTCTCTAGATCCAGTGCTATGACCACTGTACCATTCAAAGGAGCATCTTAACATGGAAATAGAATTTTCCTAAGTTTCTTAAATTTTGCTTGCTCAGAAATTATGTTTCATTTTGGTTTGTTCCATCTGCCATTTTAAATTAAAAGGAAAAGAAAGGCTTTATAGAAGAGATCCTTAGCTCTCTTTTAGGTCGTACTCTATGCCCATTTAAATTTTTGATACATTTTTCCAAATTACAGACAAAAATGACATAACACATCATGCTTCAAAATGCAGTACATGAAAGTTTTTATTTAAAAACTTCATCCATATTAAAAGCTATCACAATTTCTCATTTTTCTCTATTGATGGGCACCAAAAATCATCTCACAATTGTTTAATTTTTAGTTATATGATTTTTATTAAAGTTGAAGCTATTTGCACATTATTTGTCTTTTTTGGCTTGTAGATTTCTTATTCATTGTATGATAATATATATGGCATAACCATTTCATGAATGTATAGAGTTTTGATTCACTTACTAGTTCAATATATTCTGCATACTTGTAATTTCACATATTATTGGGTACATTTTTTGCCCTTTGTGAACAGCAAAGGACAACACAATGAATAAGACAGACAAGGTTCATTCCTCAGAATCTAAGTGAGGTGAGGATCCATGCTCAAAGGAAACCTTAGCCTTTGAAGGGAGCATTGACACCATTCTCACTGTGTCAAAGAGAGAATGGAAAGAATATGGAGAAGTTTGCAGATTTCATATTTGGAATTTGAGATAGTTTGCAGTCTAATTCTAATTTTTTAATGAAGCATTAGATGTGGTTTTTAACTGAGGAAAAGGAAAGTATTTGATATTTGAGGAGATACGGAAGAAACTAACAAATATGTTCTCTTGAAAGAAATATGTTTATATGTATATGTTCATCTGAGTATATAGAAAAATCTAAGAAATTGTGCATCATCAAGCTGTGAATAGTGACAATAAAGGAATAAAGTAGAGTGTAATATAAAGTAATTTTTAAAAATATTAATGCATTTTAAGTTGCTTCCTTTATCTCTGCTGGTTATTATTATAATTATAAGAAGTTTGGTCTACTAACCACGACATTGACAAGGTATATGGTTTTGTGTTTTATCCCAGATTACTTTTTTTCTTTGTTTTGGAAAACTGTTGAAAAGAAGGCTAAATTACTATATTTGGAACTCATAATCCTTCTGTGTATAGGGATAAAAGGCAGTAGCAACTCTAAATGATTTATCTTTCCTGATTAATGATAACATCTATGGAAAGTTTCTGTGATAAAGAGCTTGGGTAGAGGGACAGAAATTACTTTAAATTTTATATGCCTTATTGTATACACTAGTTTAAAATAAGATATTTTATTTTGAACTTATTGTAAAAAAAAGATGTTGAAATTTTTTGAACATTATGAAAAATCGATGTATTTTTATCTGTATCTGGCTCATATTTATTCATTTTATAAATAAATTTTATATATACAAGTCCTTGCTTTTCTCAACTTAACTCATCCCTAGTATGACATAGTTGAGAAAAAGGTTATTTTAAAAAGAGCATTTTGAGATATCAGAATCATATACTTGTTACGAACTAAACTTGTTTTAAAAATCAATATTTAATGAAATGTTTTCCATAATATGATATCCATGTCCCTGCTTATTAAAGGAGAAACCACAAAGTACTACAAATAAATGATATATCTTTCTATAAATAAATATTTCTACATTTTACATGTATAATTAAATATGATCTTTTGATTTATTGTCATAATATTAAAATAACTCTTCTTTTATAATTTACTTTAGCGCTAATTCAGAAACCAATAAATGTCTTAGTTACATATATCTATGTAAATATTCCTCTCTCAGCTGGACTCGGTGGCTCAGCCTGTAATCCCAACACTTTGGGAGGCCGAGGCAAGTATTTTACCTGAGCCCGCAGGTTCAAGATCAACCCAGGCAAATTGACGAGACCTCATCTCTACAATAAATAAAAACTTAGCCGGGTGTGGTAGTGCGTGCCTGGCTACTTAGAAAGCTGAGGCAGAAGGATTGCCGGAGCCCAGCAGGTCAACGCTGGGGTGACTGTGGGCTTGCCACTGCATTCCAGACTAGGCGACTCCAACTCAAAAAAAAGAAAAAATTTACCTCTCAAGAAAAGTTTATAAAAGGCGGTGGTAGTGGTGATGCTATTGGGAAGCTTGTTTTGAACGTTCACCTTAGAACTACTAGATGTGGCTGGAGTTGGAGAAAGGAAAACATAACTCTTCAAGAAGTAGTTACCTTTCTGTTCCATAAACCAAAAAGAAGAATTACAAAAAGTTTTTAAGATAGAGTAATATTCATATGTGTAGATATAATTGGATTGTTCATTACTTATAATTTAGAGCTTACATGCATATCCCTACTATTAAATTGTTATTTATTTAAATTGTTCATTCGTGAAGAAAGTGCCATGGATGATAACACACAGATGCATTAATTTATTAACTCTTAGTATATTACTTTATCAAACCTCAAAAGAGGAAATATTGCTATTTTTGAAATTATACCAGGTAAAGTTTGTTGCTTTCTTTCCTTTCTACCTGTATTTCTTCTATATTTTCTTTGTTTATTTGAGTAGGTGCCTCATTCTTTGCCCAGGCTGATAGTAATGGCTCAATCCCAGCTCATGACAGCCTCACATGCTGGGCTCAGGAGATCCTTCCACTCCAGCCTTGTGAGTAGCTGGAACTACAGGTGCATACCACCATACCTGGCTAATTTTTTTTTTTTTTAGAGACAAGATCTTCCATTCTTAATTCTGTCTATCATCTATTCATCTTTAAATAATTTAGTGTGGTTCTGTTAAAAGATGGTCCTATAAACTTTCTTTATACATTTCATCAATCACTCTAGGAATTTTTTTCCCCAGTATCTATAATCTGCTCACTGTTGGAGAGAAAAGGAACCCTTTATAGTTATTTACCCAGAAATAGGCTGTTTAAATTGCTTTGCATCTCAGTTCTCTAGTGTCTTTCTAACCCACTCAACGGCTGTGGTGAGGCATCTGGCCAGTAGCCATCTTGTGCTGTACAGCTTTAGCCTAGAGGAACATTCTAAAGAGGTGTGAGGAAACAAAAAAAGGCTTTCTCTATTTTTTAAGAAGTAGATTTACAAAATCCTTTAAGACGAGACTTTTTTTCTTTTTCTTTTCTTCAACGTTACCAGTGTTCCAAAGCTGAGTTGTTTACTGGAAAGTTTATTTTTAAGAATGTAAACATTTGAAAGAATGTCAAAACAAATTTTGACATATGCCGAGCAATATAGGCCTCTTTTCTTTTCTTTTTTTTTTTGTAGTTAAAAATATTTCTAAATAAGTTGCATTATAAACCCAGACACACATTCAATTTTAAACATCTATTTTAGTGGTAACTGGTCATTTGTTAGTTATCTCTAAAATATTGCTAATGCTTCAAACTGTACCTTTTATGGCGAGTTTCAAATGAATTTATTTCTCAGTGGGAATATCAACTTTCCCCAGAAAATCAGAAAAAGCTTCCCATTCAACACCCTATTCCTTCCATTCTGCTGAACATAATAGTTTAGCTATCACCAAATGCTATAACAAATGAAATGCTCAATTTCAGGGAATTTACAAATTAAAAGTTTGTGAGACTTAAGTCGAGAATCCTGACCAGCTGGTAACTATACTCCACATAGTGGGTCAGTGGTAATAGCACCTTCCTTCTTGTTTTGACAAACATTGGAATCTCAGAACTTCCTGTATCAACCTGAAGATGAGAGACGATATGATAGAGAAGGTATATTTGCTTTTTACTTAACTTGACCCATACGTGACTGGTACATGATCACTTCCACTCATATCGCAGTTGTAAAGGCCAGTCAAATGGTCCTACATAGATGCAGGCATGGTTTGAAAATAAAATCCCTTCCAGCAGCAGTTGCACTCAACGCCAAGGAACAGATATTGCAGACAGTTCATTGTCTTTACTATCCCGGATATGAAAACAAGTGCTCCTTATCATCAACGTTTGGGAAATTCTTCACAGGAAAAGAGAAATAGTGTTTAACACTTACAACATATTAAATAAAACTTCATGCAAATTAAATTTGAGTAACATGGAAGATAGTGAGCAAGCTTGAGTCATGGCATGAAACTTTAATTCTAGTGCCAATTCGAAAAATACTACCAAATTTTAAATTTATTTTAGAAGTCTTTATTATGTGATGAAAATATTTATTGTCCCTTCTTATTTTGTTTTGCAGTTTATATAACTGTTTACAAAGAAAAGTTTTACTTTCTAATAGAGTACAGAGCTGCTTTAGCTTGATTCAACTAATGTCTGTAGTAGAAGTAGAATTTGATAAAGTAATTATGATTTTAATTGAATCTTGAAGTCATATTTTCAGGTATAGACATTTGTAATTTTGGTAGGAGAAGTGTTTGTCACGGCTTTTTAATTACCCGTTCATAATAAGAAATGCATATGTAAAACATATGTAGGAAATTGTTGCTTATATGTCATAATAGCAACCTTATTGTTCATTTATCATACTCCTCCAACACTCAGCATGCTGTAATTAAGTCATAGTGTCAACTACTGCTATAAAAAATGAGTGGTAATATTCCAGGTTAAGAAGACTAGAAAATTAATGGAGTGTCTGGAAATAATAGAATTTTTGAGCTGAACTTTTGGAGAGAAAGAGAGTAACTACATAATCTGTCATACATCTTTTCTCCTAATGGAAATAGAATAAATTAATATGAGGACAGCTTATGTCTCTCTCAATTACTACATATTTTCTCTCTGATATTTAGACTGTGGCTTCTTTGGGTTCACTCTTTTTCCAGTCCTAGACAGATTAAATGGTCTCATGTACTGTCTTCTTTCACTACTACTGCCATTCTAAAGTTACTTGCCTTGTTAGTTCCAAAGCAAAAAATATAAACATTGGATTTTAAGATCAAGGGAATAGTATGGATATTTAGAACTGATCTATAACAAAAACAAACATTTCCATTTGGAGCCCAAATTTTCTAGCTCTGCTAGAGTCTAAAGAAATGGGCTTTCAGGGAATTATTCACCATATTAGTTTCTCTGAAAATGAGTGATTTCCAATCTATTTTTATTTCCAGAATAAACCTTATTTTATTCACCTGTCACTTAAAGTTAAATTAGAAACCTCATAAATACTTATCTATATTTATATTATTTTCTTATGCACAGAAATCTTAAAGAGACAAAATTCTTAAGATTTTTAGACGTCTGTTAGATTAGCCTTAGAATTAATTTTCATCGACTTTTCATATTGAAAATTATATATATTACCCTTGATATTACATATGTACATATATATATATCAGGTATATCAGTCTTGATATCACACACATAGACACACACAGACTTTCAATTTTTAGAATAAAAAACTAAAGGCCTCTCTATGAATTCAAATACAGTCTATTGTTGTTGAGGGCTTATTACCCATGTTAGGGGATTTACTGTAAATGAATATGTAACATAAGCCATTTTTTTATTATCTGAGGATAAAGGTTAATGAAAAATATTTGATCTCAAATTTGTTAAACTTAATGATTATCAAATTATTATTTGTTGCTATAATGAAACTATTGCTTAAGATCTAAAGGAGTCCATCCTGTCCCTAACTTTCATAGACACTGTGAGATATATATATCATATAGGCTAAATTTTTAATAATAGAAAACAAATTTATAATTATCAGTATTATATATTCTCAAGTAAGTATCACAGGATAAACCAAAAATTGTGCTTGCCTGTAGGTTAATGCTGACAGTAAGTTTATATGTGATTTGAAAAAAATGAGTTTTGTCAAAAATATATATGACAAATATGACGATTTCTCTATCATGTGCAGTAATGATGGTATTTCTTCAAATATTTAATTACTCCCTTTGCAATAATACTATCTTCACTGGGATGTCTATTAAAATAGTCATACATAAGTTTTAATAAATTTTTACTTACTTTTAAAAACAAAGGTATACAGGTGAATTTATAATGTTCTTAGCACCTACATACTAAATTTTAAATAATCCATTTGGCATATTACCTAAACTGAAGATTAGGTAAAAAGTGCCTTTTTAGTACCATAGGAAATAAAAAACAAGAATTACTACAACATTTTAATTTATTATTTGAAATTTACACATAGTTTATTCAGATTATATAAGAACTATGAATTATTTTTTTATTATTTAAAGTTATATACCACTTCTGAGATGTTTTGACCTTTTTTAGAAACAGAGTTTATTTACTAAAGTTATGATACAATTAGGAATTCTTAAAAGATTTATTTCCCTTTTACAAAATCATTTCCAGAAATCGTTTTGTCAGGAGAATACTTGTTTTAATAAAACAGGTTTTATTTTCTAGGCAAACAGCAGCTAATATTATAATTAGTCATATTTGGGAAGAATAAATAAAATATAAGTTGTAAGTTGCTTGTCACTCAATTGTATATAGGGTCTTATTTGATTTGTGTTGTCATTCAACCAAAATAATTCATTCAAAGAAAAATAATATTTTGAAAGTACTATGTACCCAGACTATATTTTTCATGAATAATAGTGGGTTACAAATTTGTGACATGTAAGTAGTAAAATATGATTAACCTAAAATAAAATTTTAGGTTTATTTTAAATATAACAGAACACATTGGATTCAGATATATGTTTCAATGAGATGTATGCCAACTGATAAATCAATTAAAATTAGAACTTAAGACTGGATATGGTGGTACACCTATAGTCTCAGCTACTTGGAAGCTGAGGCAGAAGGACTACCTGAGCCCAGGAGCTTGAGGCTGCCCTGAGCTGTGAGCATGCCACTGCATTCCAGCCCGGGCAACAGAATGAGACTTTGTCTCAAACAAAGTAATAAAATAAAATAAAATAAAATGGAAATTCAGAAATCAGACAAACATTCTTCATTAAATACATAAACTATGAAAATAAAAAATCTGTCATTTATTTTACTTTTTGTGATATTAAAGTTTATATACAATCTTCAGTCTGAAAGTGTTAAGATAGATTTTTTTATAATTTTTGTCTTATCTTTTATTTAAATCTACAAAAATGTTTAAAGTCTAGTACAATAAAAGCTAGATAACATTTATCGTATTAATCAATTCTCAAAAGTCACATTTAGTTTCTTTCTTTCTTCCCATCTCCAAAACTTTTGAAAACTTTGGACATCTTCCTTTATAAAAACAATATAACTATCATGTCCAAGAAATTTAACATCGATAAAACAATCTTATCTGATAAACACTTTATATTTAAATTTCCATGAATTTTTCTCTAGAGCTTTTTGTTATTTTACTATTCCAAGAGTCAAATATCACAAACTGTACTTAATTGTTATGTTTTATGGCATTTTTAAATGTCCAGGTCAGCTATCTTATATAATGGCTCACAAGCTGAATTTGTGTGGCTATTTTTTCACATTTAGATTCCGGTTAAACATTTTTGGCAAGAATACCATATTCCTGATATAGCAGTCAATTGTGAGGTATAGTATTGATAATTCTGGTTTGGATCACTAGGTTATGTGACCGTTGCAAGATTTCTCAGTTGTAAGGTTGCCATTCTTCGTGTGTGTGTGTGTGTGTGTGTGTGTGTGTGTGTGTGTGTGTGTTTTAAAACTGTGGTATTCAATTAAGCATAAAATATACAAGTGTTCATCATACAGACAAGTGTGGGCCTCCCTTTGGTCCCCACTTCTCCTGGGGAACGTAACATTAATAAGGATACATGATCTCTTCCTATGTTACTAGTAAGTGATATGTGACTTGGGCTTGAAACTATGTCAATAACCCATTTCCCAACATTTAGTCCAATGATTTAGGATCCATCGATGATCTTTATTTGAATAAATTATGACATTTATAGTTATAGCATGACCACTATCACATTCTACTATTTTCTTTATATTTATTTTCTGACATAATTCAGTAAAGAAGAACTCTTTCCCCAATTTTCACATTTTACAGTGTCACTGTGGACTTAGGAATTTTTAAATTCAATTTCTTATATTTCTATGCTCAAATCATCCAAAATTTAAAATGTGGCATGTACTTACAATGAAATATAGTTACAGCAATCAGAATGAATGATGTCCAACATGCAACAATATGGCTAAATTTACCAAAAAAAAAAAAAGATTAAAATATATCTGACACAAAAGAGTAAATTCTGTACAGTTTCATTTTGTAAAGTTAAAAAACAGACAAAAATTATTTGTGCTGTTGTTTACAGTCAGAAGAGTGATGACTTTTGATGGTATATGAGGGTTACTTCTAATAATATAATATTCTATTTCTTGATCTAGATTCTAGAAAAGAGTGTGTTCTGGTAATGAAAATTCAACAAACAGTGTTCTTTTTAAATGAGTACTTTTCTGTTTGTGCATTGACATCAATAAAAAGTTATAAATACTGGCCCATATATGCTCATTTGGACAAATCTTTTTCCTTTGACTTCTTGTCATGTTTCCTCCAGTTATTAAGCAGTTCATTAATTTTCTTGCTCCAAAATATGTTTAATTTTTAGTTTGTATCTCTCCTCACCCAGACCTAAAAATCTGCATTTCTTCAAAGAAATCTGATTCTTTTTAGAAGCCAAAATCTGGGCACTAAGTGTGTTTTTTGCTATTGTAATATTATTTCTAGACTCTCAGTGGATAGAGAGAGTTAGAACACATGCATATACACACACAGTAGTAACACACACACACACACACACACACACACACACACATACACTTTTTAAATTCTAATTATAAAGTCTTTCTGAACTTCTAATTCAAGTCAAACTTCACAGAGTTTTCCATACTTTTCCCATCTCATTTCTATTTCTCTTTTCCCATGATGAGAACACCGATTCCCAACAAGATCAATGTTATTTCCTCATTTGACTTTTTCTGCAATATGCACACAATAAGTTTAAAGTTATTTCACCAATAACACTGCCAAAATCAAACCTACAAAGAAATCCAAACTTTTATGAAAAACAAGCTTGCAAGGAGAATCTCAAGGTAACAATCAGTGAATACATTCTGACTTCCCTGTTTTCCCTTGTCATTATTTTAATTAAGATGTTTCTATTTTGTCAGACTATTGAATAGCTTATTTATATACTATTATGTAACTTTGTCCTCACCTTTGCTTTGGTGATAAACTCAAATTAATATAATAAATACTCATGTTCACCATTTAGTCATTTGCCAATTTCATCTCAATTGTCTTTTGAAGGGCTTAAACTCCAGTAATCCCTAAATTCTTGAATGCTTAAATGTGATTTGAATAGCTGTGATTCCTGAAGAAAACTGGATGGATACTGAAGACTTTGCTCATTCATTCTTTAAGTTTTTTTTTGCTTTGCTTTGTTTGAGTTGGAGTCTCACTCTGTCACCCAGACTGGAGTGCAGAGGCCACTCCCAGTCACCGCAGTCTCGACCTGCTGGGCTCCGGCGATCCTTCCGCCTCAGCCTTCCATGTAGCTTGAATTACAGCTTTAAGTTTTAAAAATGCATTATCTTGCTTTGTATGTTATTGCAGAAAAGTACGATGTCAACATGATGCTTATCCCTTATTAAGTGATTTGCTCATTTTGCCGAATAGCCCAGAATTTTTCTTTATTTTTAATGATGCAATTGTTGTATTACACTATTTAGCAGAGTTAACCTTTCTAAATCAATTTTCCATGTTACATGGTAGGCTACTTAAAAATATTAAACTAGGACTTCCTGCTTTCCCAAAAACATTTCTTATATGATGAATTTAAATATTAATTCTGCTTTATATTTTCTTTTCTTAAAGGAAATTAAATACACATGCATTGAATAATTTTGTAGCTCTTAGTGAAGTTTTTGTTGTCTTGGTTGTTTCCATTATGTTATTAAATGTTAAATGTGCTTTATTATAATTTAAGTCAAATCTGTCCTTCCTTGGGAACTTTGGATTTACCCTTTATTTCTGAGACTTTTCTCCCCAACTTTCTTACCTAAATTCAATTAACTGCATCACAACTTCCTTTAAAAAAAAAATCCATTTCAATTCTGGAATTTTTGTTTTCAGATTCAAGGTAATACATCAACACACATATATGAATATGCCTTTTTTTACTTTTAAGACTTTCAGGAATCCTCTATTTCCAAAGTTGCCTCTCTTCCCCTAGAAGGGATGCCTTTCAAGACTGCCACTTCGAATCCTGTGTCCTTTCAAGTTCTGTCTTTCAGTTCCAGAGTAGCTTAGTGCCATTATCCACCAAGTTTCAGACATGTTTTAATAAGTTCTGAAACTTCTTTTCTGAGAACAGTTCCAACTGGTAGGCCCCGCTCACCTCTCCTCTTTCCACCTGAAGTCTGTTTTTGCATGGATTTGAGTTGACTATCCTGGTTTGGGTATGTTTCCTTTTACTTAAATATCATTTGAGTGTTTGATATTTTTAAGCTCCTTCTTATCTGTAACTACAGGTTAAGGGTAGTTTTCTTTTCTTTTCTTGCTGATTTATATGACTTTTGGAGTATGAGTTGAAAGATTCAGATCTGTGTTGCCTCTGTTATCGAACATTAACAAAACACTTTTAAAAGATTAAATTATGCATTCATCTATTTTTGGTTATGATCTTTATGTAGGCATACTATGATGCATTATAAATAGTCTTGATGGTTTCACATTTTAAAAATGTGTACTGAATACCATTTATGTACCAAACACATGCATTGTTTCATTTCACTAGAAACTTCAAAACATTTAGATGGTATGATTCTTAGCCCAGTACCAAGAATTATTATTCTCATTTGTTGGTAGAAGCATTTATTATGTTTGTTAAGTGCTTTGAAATAATTTTATTCATTCCCAAAATAATCACTATCGGGAAAATAATTTTTGTGTTTAAATTTAAGAAAGAAAGAAAAAATAAACTCAATAATGTTTACTTAGCAAATAATCAAATGCAATAAAGTAAACTAAAAATAATCTTTATTATATGTGGAGCAAGAGTGAAAAACTGAAAAAAATGAACAGTTTACAAAAAGTATAAGCTGGGCTCAGTGGCTCAGCCTGTAATCTCACGCTTTGGGAGGCTGAGGTGAGTGGATTGCCTGAGCCCGTGGGTTCGAGACCCGTCTGGGCAACTTGGCGAGACCTCATCTCTACAACGAATTAAAAATTAGCCGGGTATGGTAGCGTGAGCCTGTAGTTCCAGCTACTTGGAAGGCTGAGGTGGAAGGATTGCCAGAGCCCAGCAGGTAGATGTCAACCATCACTTAATAACTAAAAATGACCTAAACTGAAACTTATGGAGCAGAAGTAAATAGTGCAAGATGCTGATAATGTATTCAGTAAACTTCAGAAGAGAACAAGTTAGGGGAGGACTGAACATCAAGCTTCATGGTAGTAGAAGGAATTTGTTGATAGGTCTTAAATTGTAAAAGGAATACAAGTTAGGGGACCAGAAATGTTTTATTCACATCTCAAAATCCAGAGTGATCCGTGAGTGTTTATTATACACTGATAGATGGGTTTGCCTAGTATGAATGATGAATTTTGTGAGAGTGTGAGAAAGCGAGGCTGTAAAGGTTCAAGTGGGACTAGTGCACTGACAACCTTGAAAGCTAAATGAGATATTTCAAGTTAATACAGTGAGAAATAGAAAGTATTTAGTTCTTGATCTGAAAGATGCAATGATGAAAGCAATTTATTAGAAAGAAATGGTTAAAGGTATATTACAGCAACAATTCTTAAATATATATTTTTTTCCATTGTCGCATCTATGACAGGAAAGTTTTCTGAGAGTGATGCATCCCCACCTAGATTCCTATACAGACATAAGAAAAGTTGGATTTGTGCTTAATTCCTGCTTCTCTGGCAGAAACTTGGTTCCTTTTTCTTTTACTCTTAGGAGAAAATGCAAATACAAGCAAGTAGGAGTGATGTCTCTACATTTTAATATTTATAAAACTATAATTTATTTATATTTAAGGACAGAATAAAAGCATCACTCTTACCTATTTGCCTTCAGATACGAATACTTTTGGAAAATGTGCATTTATATGAGTATGTTTAAATTATTTTCAAGCATTGACTCTTTTTTAAGACTGCCTACCAGTTCTCCTTTTACCATTCAATGTATTGCAACCCCCAGAGTGTGGTTTGCTGGTATAGAGGCTAGAGTCGATGATACAGTTCCAGAACAGAACCTGGATGCTAGAAAGTGAATATGCTCGTCTGCATGAGGTCCTCAGAGTAGAGAAATGGAATTATAGTGGTGAGGAAGATTACAAATGAGAGACATTTTGAAAGAAAAAGTGACGAGAGAGAAAGCTGAAGCTGAGGGAAGAGGACTAATAACAATGCTATTTTTCTGAACTTCAAATCATTATTATGACTGTGAAATCATGAAATCTTAAAAACTTAAAGTAGTATGATATTTACATATTTGCATATGCCTTCCTCATTCAAAAACTATTGTTGAATGTTTAGTATATAGCAGTCACTGCTCTAAGCATGATAATTTGCTAACAAAAAAATAAATGTAATCTTTTACCTTAAGGGAATGCAAGAAAAAAGAAACATTGTACTGAACTTCTCTTCCTCATTTTTTTGATTAAAATGCGTTTAAACTTTTTGGGGTTTTATGTTTTGTTTTGCTGGATGAATTTTTTTTTTTTTAAGATTAGAGAATATAAGTTCTTTAGAACACAAATTAGAGAAAGAGAGAAAGTGGTGCTTCACTTCCCCAAGGTAGGGGAGGAGGTTAAAGCTTAAGAAAATATGGCCCGGCCATAGCTCAAAGAGCACATGGCCACACCTTAGCTAAGTAAGGCAATGACCGGAAGAATTTTTTGCATTATAAACCTTGTATAACTAATATTCTTTGGGAATTTGAGATTGGAAATGTAGCTAATATGTATTTTCTCCTTGGCACTCTGCCAGTTACCTTGTATATGGAGATTATCTCATTTAATCCTTTTAACATTGCTGTAACATTAGAATTATTTCAAACTTTCAAAGATAATGAAAATGAACCTTAGAATAATTGTTCACTTACCTGAAGACACAGCAAGAAATGTTTGGGTGAGAATTTGAACACAGACTGATTCTTCAGATCTGTATGTTTTCTATTAAATTAGGCACATACCACAGATATGGTAGCATTCCTAGCTATTGAAAATCTTTCTTAAAAGTATTAATATAGATTTCATTTTAGTTAATCACACAGTTTTTCTTTGTACTTTGAGACTATATTAGAATCTTTTATTCTAAGCTTACATATTAACTGTAGAGAAAACAGATATATAAATTATAGAATCGCAACATCCAGTGAGGTAGCCACTACCCAAATAGGGTTATTTAAATTAAAACACTTACAATTTAGAATTTATTTTCTGGAGTTGCACTAGCCACATTTCAGGTGCTCAATAGCTACACATGACTAGTGACTACTGTCAATGACCATGCAAATAAAGAACATTTCCATCACTGCAGAAAGTACTGTTGGAAGCACAGATATAGAATATTGGATAAAGGCAATTGTGGTCTAAACACTGAATGATTTCATTTACATTTGATTAACCCTCCAAACAAATTAATTTCTTATTTTCTTGTTGTCTTCAAGAGCAATAAAACAAAATCCAATTGATGACTTCTGTTAATTAAGATTCTACCATCTCTAAGAAAAAATTTTATGTTCTTCAGTGATTACTTTGAAAATGGGCCTTAGTTATCAGGCAGTAAAAGATGTAACCTTTGTTGACATTTTGTTTCTTTACATAGACCTAACAGTGTCTGCCATTTTTCTCAACTGTATTATAATCTTTTAGAGCTTGAGACTTATCATGATCCCTATCAATCCTTTAAGAAATGAGGGGGAACATACAAAGTATTGATTTATAATTTGCTGGACTTGGCAAATCCAGTTTTAGTATAGCAAAAACGTATTTCCAAATGTATTTTATTCAATAACAGAAACAGATAAAGATCAGGTCAGCACTTTCCCCCCACAACTATTCTGTTTATCAACAACATACAACAGCTTCATTTCCATTCTGTAACATTATGAATAAATCATTGCATTTCTGTTGTGAGTTACTGTGTCGGACAAAAATGACAGGGTGGATTTTACCAAATTTGGAACAGCTGGAACTAGGTGCAACAAAAGGCCCATATGAATACTAATTCAGGGGAGACATGCCATATGAATTTTGATGCTTTGAACAGAGAAAACAAATAGCAGCTTCCAATTTGAAATTCAAATCAAAAGTCACAAGTACAGATGGTTGAAATTACAAAAGTGAGATTGGCAATTGGATTGCTTCTCACCGGGGCATCTCTCTGTGGCATGCACTGGAGTGAGCAGCACTAGAGATTTGGCTATTTACTGATCTTCAAAAATTTCCCCAACAACACTTGTGCCTGTGGTCATAAAATAAGGAGGTAAATGGGATAGTTAAGTTGTAGCATTTGGATGAAGGCATTTCTGCGTAATCCCTAAGGATTTGGCAGTCAGAATAGATGTTGGAAGAAGGTGATTCACGAGCCTGGAAAGGACTATATTCAATGTCTGCCTACTTGGAGATGATGGTAATGGAACACCCGTGGGTTCATGTTCCAGCTATTTCCAAAATCAGCTGCTACTTCACTGGCAAACCCTAGGATGTCCAAATAGTTGATCCTTGCTTTCTTACCCTTTGTATACTGAATTAAACCTCAATTTATGTAACTTGTCTAATTTCCCCTCATTAAACCTTCTAACTGAACTTACACATGCAGATGGAGATAAGTTAGGTTCTGGAATGGAAATAGAGGAAATATACAATTTAACTGTTCATGGCTCTCTGAAATGTGAGAAGAGTATTATTACTAGAAAACAGCTTATTTATCTATCGGTGATATTATTATATTAGTCATATGGCAAGATAACTTTGAGGTGATTCATTATAAACCTTATGGAAAGCATAATGCTGATAAAAATGTAAATGCTGACACTTTAAAACGGAATAGGAAACTTGCCGGTAATCTTATAGTCCTTCTAATCTGTTGTATAAACTCTCAAAAAGTGATCCTGGGCAGGGCGTGGTGACTCATGCCTGTAATCCCAGAACTTTGGGAGGCAGAGACAAGAGGATTGACTTTGCCCAGGGTTTCAAAACTTGGGCAACTTGGTGAGGCAGCATCTCTATAATAAATTTTAAAAATTAGCCATTTGCAACAGCACGCCCCTGTAGTCTCAGCTACTTGGAAGTCTGAGTCGGAAGGATCCCTGAGCACAGCAAATTGAAGCTACAGTGACCATGAGCGTGCCACTGCACTCCAGTCTGTATTACAGAATTAGACTGACAAAAAAAGTGAGTGATTTTGAAAACTTCAGAAATCTTAAGCTTTACCTAAATTCACAACTTACTTATCTGAATACGTAATTTTGTGGAAGTAGAGATTTCTGTACATATTGTTTAAAAGAAAGAAATATGATTAGAAAAATTAGGAAATTAATTCTGCTCTAGTATTGTAAAGGTAGACTTTTGAAACTGAAAATAATCCTGTCAAAGCATCCTATATGGACCCATAACTTAAGAATAGAAAACCAAGGTTCAAAGAAGAGTAAATTTCACAATAGATTTATCTACTTAGAGTTCAGTATTGCTGGGACTTAAATCTTTATCTTTATCTTTACCAAATGCCTTTGTTAGAGTTTGTTTCATATAGTTCTGAAAATTCTTCAATCTTTTTTTCTTTAAGAATCTTTCATTTTTTACGGTTTTATGTACTGTTCCTTCTCTTTGACTAGTATAAAGGTGAGGGCTGCTTTTGTTGACTTGATTGGACTTATGGAAGTCGGGATCCAAGGAAAAACTATTCCCAGACACTTCATCCACTCCACAGATATTGACAGGATGAAAACTTTGAGTTTGGGTCAGTTTCTTTTTTTACTTCTTTTCTTCTTCCCACTCTTATTTCAGACTTCTATTTCTTCCTTTTCTTTTTTTTCCCTTCTTTTCTTACATTTTCTCTCCTCTCTCTTCATTCCTTCTCTTCCTTTCTCTTTCTTTTCTTCTCTTTCCCTTTTCTCCTCTTCCAGCTTTGTTCCTCTCCTATTTTCCTTTTGTCCCTTTCCCTCTCTTCCACTGCTCTCTCATCTATTCAGTTCCAACTAGCACCGCGTTAGCTCCTAAAATATGGAGATGTCAAAACACGTTCTTTGTTCCTATAGAATTCATAGTTTCAGGAATTTTTACTGCCAAAGTAACAATGGATTAAATAGTACTAATAAAGTAATATTTTCAATCTCAGGCACTGAAATTATTGTCCTGTTATTTTCTAACTTTCTTGATTGAACAAGTCATGTATCCTTTTGGTGAATTAGTCTCCACATATCTAAATGAATATGAAACTATTATGTTTAACATTGATATTAGTTGATATATTTAAGAATCAATGAAACTTGGTAATAATTTTTAGTTTTAAATTTTGTGTTCTTCACAAACCCATAAAAATATTTTTGTGGGTATCACTAAGTTAACGAGAAAATGATCAAATTGCTGTACTGTAGACTAGAAGGAGATTTTAGAAACCTAGAAGTGGGGTTTCCCCAGATTTTTTCCTGTAGGGGATTTAAGGAATGAATGACAGCGCAACATTCCACATAACTGCTGAGAGAAAGGGATCTTTATTTATAAATAAAAGTAAGCATATTTTGAGATTCTTGGCAAGCTGTCTCTATAGATAGAAAAACATGGCCCATGTGTCCCTTCTTGAGGGTGACTAAAATCCTCAAGAACACACCTACACACCCATCCTTGTTTTTCAGCTCTGCTCAGTGAAATTGAATAAAGAATCACTTTTCATTCTCGGCAACACTGAGCCCAAATGGAAAAATTTTGTGTTTACTTCACTGCTCCAGAAGATGTTGGTTCAGTCAGGTTTAAGACGAACATAACACATTTTGTTGGGAGACAACCTAGAGAGAAAACTGAATTCCAAAGTCTGAGCTCACATTGCAACTCTATCATCTGCTTCCAATATGACCTTGAGTAAACCCATTTAACCCATTTAGCCAGGTCTTAATCTGAGAAGTGAGAATAATATCTGTCCCACAGAATAAGTTTAGATTAAATAGAGGAGTTGATATGTAAAATGCTGAACAGAGCACTTAATCCAACAATGTAGTTCTTACATCACTTTCTTCCCCTCTCTCTTTGGACTAAGATTTCTACCTTGATGGTACATTCTTGATAAGTTCTAATGAGTCTTTTTGTAGTCCCCTTAGAAGACATTGTTCTGAATAGTTAATCACAAAATAGATTAGTAAAAAAGGAGAGACATAACCATAATGCAGGGAAAATAACAAACAAAATGGTAATTAAGGTCTTGGGTACAGGAGAGAGAGGTATTGCCTGTTTTTCTATGACTTCTTTGGTCTTGTGGAAAGGTAGCAGTTTATATATAAAATTGAAATGCTGCATTATTTTAATAATACAGATTTTCATTAACAAAAAAGATGATCTAAACATTTTACAAATAAAGAGAAATAAAACTCTGACATGTGCTATATTAATGGCTCAATACCACATTCCTCCTCTTTAATAAGTTATTTTCTTTCCTCAGGATTTTAACACAAAACAAGTGAGATTGGGTGGAAAGCATAATGCAGTCTTATCTTAGAAATGATTGAACACTGTTGTTGAGTACACATTGCAGACAACTTTCTAGCTTGTTCTGGACCTTATCTCAGATCTCCAAGGAATTACGTGAGACAGTGATATAAATATTTCTGTTGTGATAATTATGAACAAGTTTTATCAAAGCACGCATATTTTACAATAAGCAAGAAACACATTTCTAATCCAAGGAAATTAAAACTAGTTTCTATTGTTGCATGAACTTTGGGATTTAATTATTAGCTTTAATCTCAAAAGCCTATTTTAAATGAATTAAAGTGTAATTTGATTTTTCAGCACAAACAACCATGCTAACCTCATTAGTTACTTACAATAATGACATGACTCATCACTTATACTCTGGAGTGGTCAGAAAAATTTTTTTAATACTTTATTGCTCACCCTAAACTTAATTCTTTTGCTTTTATACTTGCTGTTTAACCAAAGCATTGGCAGTTTGTAACTTATAGTGCCTTGTTTATTACTGGTAATCAAGTTTTCTCCTTCTTGGCAACTGTCTTCATTTGGAATTCTGAGAGTCATGTAAGCTGACTAGATGTTTACATTAAGTTAGAGCAATTACTTTGCCATTGTAAACTAAGGCAATATATGGTGTTGTAAACTAACACCAATATATGGTGTTAGAGTATTTTGATAGTCATAGATTTTTCTCTCTTATGAGTTTATGTAATTATTAAGTACAAAGGATATGTGGACCATCATGAAAACCTGTCTGGAATTTTCAATATACTGGAAGTTGGTAGAGTGTAGTGGAAAGAAAATGAATCAAACAGGTTTAAGTTTGATTTATAATTCAACAAGTAGTGGACACCTCATACTTCTGAGTACTATTCTGGATATATGTAAGACTCAGTTTCATCGTCCATTAAATGGGAAGAAATGGTGCCCAACCACATGGTCTCAAACGGTGATTTGATGGTGTAACAGACTCCAAAATAAAGATTATTTGATCTCCTATCACGAAAAATAAACAGAACAATTTATCAGCACAATAAGAGGTACTAGTCTATTGAAAGCCGTAATTGAAAATAGGACATTACAAGTAAATTTAAAACTGAAACTAACTGATCTCAGCCCACAGGTTCCCTCCTTGAAACAGCCCTCCCTGAGCATTCTCTCTAAAGAAGCTATGTTTGCCCTTTCTTGACAAGTCTTTACTTTTGCCCTTTCGGTTATGACTATCAGAAATGATGTCAAGCATTTGTTTTCTAATTGTTTCCCCACCACAATATAAACTCCTTGAAGGTAAAGACTGTAATTTGTCCACCACTGCGATCAGTTATGTGCCTGCTGGGCATATTGTAAGAGCTCAATAAACGCTTATGAATAACTGAACACATAGCTGAGTACCTAACTGATGGAAAGCACTGCATTTGGTGCTGTGGATATTTAAATATGAAAATTTCGGCTAAATAAGTAAATATTTAAATAATAGCTAGAAGTAGCTTCTAATCCAGTAGGTAACAAGACAAGTGAAACGAATAAATGAAATACAAAGAAAGTAAGTTTATCATCATATAAGCAAGGTGCAAGGAATGACAAAGTTTAGTGCAAAGAAGAGAGCACAGCAATAAGAAGGGGTATTCAGCCAGCCCTGAACGACCTATTACAGTTTATTATGGTGCTGAAGAGAAGTACTGAGTGCTATTGCAGAAGTATAGGCTTGTATTTTTCCAACATGGCTCTGCAGACTGTAGGAGCGTGGGAAGGTATGGTGGGTATGGTCTCTAAGATAATGCTTACAGTTTTCACTTCTGTTTTAACCTCAAAATTGACATAACTTTGTTCAAAATTATCTATTGGCTATGTTATAACGATTTTTTCCCATATAACTTCAGTGGCTGAAATTATATTGGTATGTATGGTAATATAGGCATCCAACTCTTGTAATTTAATGTTGTAGCAGAATGAGCAAATGACAGTGGTGGGGTGAATGTATAAATAATACATATTAGCCATATGCAGATCAAATGAAGTTTCAGAAAAGTTTCTATAGAGAAAGTAGAGGGACATGTGGTGGTGTAGGCGTATAAAGACATGAGAAATTATTTTATGGTAGCTAATTTATATTCTCATTTCAAGGTAAGGTTTAGTTTCAACAACACACTATCATTTAACATTTTAAATGAGTATCATTTTCAAAGGTTTATTTTATAGTTTAGTTTTTACTTCATTTAAAAATCTGTTTGGATTTATGATTATGTAGTTATCAACATAAGAATTTTATATTTAGGGTTGTAGATGGTTTAAGTAACAGTTAAGTAACAATATGAAAGTATAAAATAGGTTAACACTGTGGTCTATAATTTTGTTTTTCTTTTAAAGGTTTTGTATATTTATAGCATTTGACAAATAATGGCACACATTCCTAACTTTGTCTTTCTTTGCTTTCTTCTACAATTTTTGAGTGCCTACATGCTAGTGGCTAAAACTTTGTCAGTGGAAGTAGGAAAGAGAACAACAACAACAGCAAAAATGAGTTGAATAGACAATGATAGAAGTCTTGGTTGGTTGGCCTGGAGTCATTTCCAGCCTGGAAACTGTGGAAATGATTGAATCATCAGCTAAAATACAAAAGTCACATGTTGAGAAAGTTAAGTCAATTAGTTCTATTAGGTCTTGTTGAATGTGAGGTCTATCCTGATAGATTTCCAGACATAATCCTGTAGGTCTAACACTAAAGAGAGAAGAATTAGAATTCAGGAAGAAAGGATTTAGAGGACATTTGTGAAGAGAAGGCAATTGAAGTTATGGCAATGGTTGGACTTGTCAAAAAGAAAAGGTAGAACTTTGACAAAAACTGCACTAGGAGTATGAAGGAGAACTCAAATTATCACAGATTTCTGGTTCATTATTTTTATCACTCTAGCAATTAAAATCCAAAAAGTTACTTTAAAATTTGCTAAATACATTGTTATATTTAGATTAAATAAAATCTCTTCACCTAGAAAAATGCAGGGAAAAGCGTGCAGTATAGGAAGTGTCATTCAGAGGGGAAGGAAATATTGTAGTGTGAGAAAGAGAAGCAGAGAACTAGCCAAGGACAGATGTACTATAGAGACCAATTCACACTCTGCTTTTCCTTACCTTGAAATTGTGTAGAATGCAAAGATTATTTATCTTAGATGGCTGTGAAGATGAAATGTGATGATACATATCCAAATGCTCTGGAAAATCATCATTACTATAGAAATACTTGCTACAATTTTCTCTAGGCAAGCTTCTTAAAATTGATATATTGCCATGCAAATGTTTCCCTTAGTGTTTCATTATTTTTATTTATATTTCTATTTTTATCATCTAATTACTTTTCAGCATTTAATATTCATGAACATCAGGAATATTCTATATCATCTGCTTTTATTATATAGATTACACCATGTGAATTACACAGCATGATGAAGCCATTAACTTCATTAACTAGAAAAATAACTGAGGTTTGAAATATAGATAATTTGCAAGTGGAAGGAAGAAGGACTAGTAAAGGTAAATTGCTTTTCCTTGCCTTCTTAAAAGATCTAATTCAGACTTTCTAGAAAGCTTAAAGAATTAAATAATTTTATTACTTTGAGTTTTTACAGCCAAGTTGAGTAATTCCGTCAATATGGTAGGATTATATAAGGACTTGGCATGTATTGAATATAAAATATAAAAGTACAGTGACTATAACCTTACTGGAGAAATTGCTAACTTCTGGGGTGGTGCTAAAATTTAGTGCAAACTACAAGAATGTGTTTCTTATTATCAAAAGATCATGTTTTTTAAAAAAAGTTTTACAATTTTATCTCCAGTCTTGAAAGGCACATGAGGATTTGTCACTAAAACTCTCAGAAGCTAAAAGTAGTCAGGATAAATTTAGAAATGGACCAAAAGATGGAAATACAGCATTATGGAAGAGTCAAAGTGCTGGTTTCCTGAGGTGTACTATATATGAAAGTAAAATTGTTTGAATTTTTTGTGAAAACAAACATATAAATAAGAAACACACACGCACTTGCCATTTTCCTATAAATTCTAGCATTATTGAACATTATATTTTTATACTAAATTGAAAAGCATTCTTACATATTGCACATTGCAAGCAAAAGATATGTAGAAAAAAAGAAACCACAAAAAGCACCATAGTGTTTTAGAAATTATATCCATACTGAAAATACACTTTTTTATTGACCATAATAATTACACATATGATGTTTTGATCCATATATACTTTGTACAATGATCAGATTATGGTAATTGATATATTCATCACCTGAAACATTTATTATTTATTTATTCTGAGAACATTCAAAAATCCTCTTTTCAAGCTATTTGAAATATACAGGGCATTATTGTTATATAGTTACCCCACTGAGCAATAGAAAATACACTTTAAAAATCTTCCACTACTAGTTCCCTCTTCCTATACCACAACTTATAAACTAACTTGGTAAACTATTTAAGGGGAAAAAAAAATGTATTTCCATTTCTACGATATTAACATCTGTCATGTTTAAGGAAAAATCATAAGATACTTCTATTTCCTGTGATCCTTGTTTCAAATATGAAGATAATGACTTTTTTGTGGCCCTAAAGTGCTGACTGGATAACACATTGCCTTCAATCAACTCATATAATGGTTTCAGACAAAGACACAAGGAGAAATAGAGTAGTGCTAAGGTTACTATTTCTTATCTGACCCCTGACATTAGAGCAGTATTTTTTAAAGAATTAATGTGAATAAGAAAAATAAAAGAAAACCCCAAATGATAGATATTAGGGATACTTAAGGAAAAAACGATTATCTGAGGGGAACACGGCAGTTTGTTTTAGAAAGATTTTGTTTTGTTTTTGGTAAGCTCAAGGTTATAGAAGGATTTGAAAAGCAAAAGAATGATGTAAATTGCAGCAAGATATATTTAAATTTGCCCCAGAGAGTGGGAAAGAAAGGACAACCTTGAATGACTGATGTTCCTGCTAGAAAGTAGTCCAGAGGTTTTTCTGTGATTTACTCTTCCTCCTCCCCAGATCTGCCTCTATCTACCACCCTCTGGTGGTTTTCCTACTTCTACTGTCTTGTTGCTTTGATAACAGTTTTCTTCATTTCTTATATTTATGTCATCTTGAGAAAATGTCTTAACCTCTTAGAGCGTGTGATTCTTCATCCATAAATGTAAATGACAAATTATAGCATAGATTTGTTGATAGCAGTATGCAAAGCACATAGTATGGTGCATGATATATTTACTGGTGCATGATTTATTAAGTGCTTGTAAATCAGTGTGTTTCTTCTTCTTCTTATTGTACAGTACACTGACAATATCCAAATTAAAATTAGCAAAAATATTTCCTATCATTAATCTCTGAGGAAAAATAGTTGTGCATTTTGTCCTTAAGTTTGTGTCTATAGCTACATCTGCTTCTCTATTTTCATCTGACTTTATATTGATCTGGACCTATGTCTGTATATCTGCATTGATATGAGTGTGATTCATTCATTCAAGAAGCATTTATTAAATTAAGCAGAATGCTAATCACTGAAGATGCAAACAGCAAAATTTGTTATCTTAAGGTATTTACAATGTAGATTGAAGAAATAGATGTATAAGTAAATAGGTGCTATAAAATATGCAAGTTTATAAGATGAAAAGCCATAGAAATCACAGTGTGGATAAAATAGAAAATGATCAATTCTACATTAATGTGAGAGCAAATGTCAATTAGGAAAAGTTAGCCAAAGGAGATGACTTTGTCTGAGTAAATAAAACCTGACAGTGAAAATTATTTTCCCCTGATAACCTAAATACAAGATACTGTGAAATAATAAGATACAGCTAAAATTAGAGAGAGGATTAAACTTAGGTTACCCCCTTGGGTCATTTTTGACTACATTTCACAATTAGATGTCAAAACTATGCCTTGCCCAAATATTCATCCCGAATTTATTTTGTTTAATTATTTCCTGTGGTCTAGGTATTACAATAGAGAATCAAAAAATATAAAAAATCATCTGGATTTTTATTAAAGGCTCTCAGGTATTACATGGGTGATCTATGTACAGGTAATAGTCTAATTTTACCTTAATAGTAAGAATGGTATCAAATAGAAAATGATTTATTTTCTCTGGGGCAAAGAAAATGGTTCAGGTGACACTGAAGGTTTATTTTAAATACACGTAGTGCAGGTAGAGGGCATTCTGTGAAAAGGCAGAGGAAACGGCACTGGATAAGTCCGGAGAAGTAGGAAGGGGCTAGTTACTTTGTGAAGGCCTTGTGTAATGTCAGACTTAAACTTGGTAGAAATAAGATTTTTTTTTTCTAAATCCTGGAGGTGATATGCTATTTGCATTTTCCAAAATGGAGAAGGAAGAGAATGGAGGAACAAAAACTAGTTAGGAATCAACTGCAGTATTCTCATTGTGTGATAATGAAGGCTTGAAACAATGTTGGTAGGGATGAAAGAGGAAAAAACAACTGAAAGTGGAAGCTGAAGAAGAAGAAATAATTAAGGCTGACTTTCACGAATCTAATTAAGTGACTAGGCAGGTAAGTTGATAGGAAGAAGCAGTTTAGGGTAGGAAAATAACTTTAGTTGAATGTTTTGTAACTCTTGTTACAAAACAAGCCCCGTAGTGGATGATTTATCTATAGCTTGTAAGATGGTTCCACAAATAATCTAGAAAAGTAGGGAATAATTTTTCCGTTTTATAATTGAGGAAATTATATTGTACAGGCCACACAACTAGGAGAGATTCAAACCCATGCCGTTGGCTTCCATCCTTGTCGTGGTAGTACACTAAGCAATTTTAACACCCTTAATAGAACGAATACAAACAAGTTTAAACTTGACTAAAATGCCAGATTTAGCAAGAACTAACTGAAGATCATTGAAATGGGGAGCAAAATCTGATTTTTGGCATGAGCCTTGAGAGGAGCCTAAGAAGTCTGCATTATGGTGCTATGGAGAAAGAAGTTCAAACTGTTTTGTCATAAGATATATTCTCTGTTATAATGTGCAGCACCTTACCCTTTTTGGTTTGTGTTGTGTACTTTGAGTTTTCACCTTTAAAAATACAAGAAATTTCCACTCTCTAGAGAACAATCACAAAATTAGTTAAAGTTTGGAAAAGTTGATTCTCTGTGAGGGAAGGACTAAAGCATTCATGTTTAGCTTTGAGTAGTAGCAGCTGGGAAGTGATCTATTTTTTACTTTCAAATGCTTTAATGACTGATAGGTGAAATATGTTTAATAGTGGTTTTCCATGTCTAAGGAAGCACAAATATGAAAAAAGGAGGGGGGGGACTTCCTACTATCTAGAATAGTTTAGTCAAACTCTTACCAAGTCTTAATGCTGGATCAAATGATACCTTTGAGATCCCTCCCAGCTATACTTTAAAACTCTTAGACTATGGAATTGCTAGAATAAAGTTATTTCATTTCTTAGCAGCAATTTGTCTATTTTATATAAATGGAAAATTTGGGGATAGGTTATACTTCTTTTTTGCCAATATCTAAGAAGCTTGGGATATATTTGTAAACACACCAAATGCAATTCAAGAAAGTTGTATAAAATGAAAAACATTCATCACTAGAAGACATTTTTCATATATGGTATTTGCTTCTACATAGTTGAAACAAATTCTCTTTGGGATGAAAAAGGAAAGCACTTAAGATAATTGTCTTTGCATTTACATAGCACATTCAGTTAAGACACCTGAATATTTCATGCTATTATTATTGATGTCTTGTTTTGTTTGACTGATTTTATTTTACATTAAAAATATGATTATCATTAGTAGTTTTTATTTTTGAGGTGAATTTAATTAATACGGGAAGATCCTTAATCTTACCAATTGTTATGAATGCAAATTCTTTCTGTATTTTTTTAGTCATTAATTCAATGAGTATGGAATAGTTGTTCTATGCTGTGAACTAATAATACAAATGATTGCATTTTTAAAATCTAGACTTCACTTGTTTGGATGGGAGGAAGAGGAAGTTACTGGCTTCTTGATATTTCTGAGCTTTTGTCTTAAATCTGTCAAAACTATGGCCAATTTCAAACCTCTAACAATTTCTACCAGTCTCAAGTGGAGGATGGAAACAGTGGCATAGGCTTATTCTTGGAATGTTGCTTCAGTTCACATCCCAAAATGCCTGATACGAACTCTCCTTTTAGAGTTTTCACAAGTGAAAATCATTCCTGTAAAGCATTTATGAGCTTGGCAGACTTTATTAAAAATATGGGGATCACAGTGTCATATACCCTTACTTTTCTTCCCCATTAGCCTCTGTTAGAAAGCTGCTATGGGCCTGTACTTTGGAGTACTCAACTCTCCTCCTTCTGTTATGCAATGATCATCATTGTTCCTCAATTTCATTTTCCAAATTTGAACATCTTATCTCATTAAGGTGCTTGACAGAGAAGAGTTGCCCTTCTTAGAAAGCAGGAATAAAAGGAAAGTTGTTACAACCGTTTCTGTCAAAATTCACAATCTTAATGAATGACTATGCTTGAGTGTTCTCTGGAAATTCTGAGTGGCTGCTTCATCTCGAGGGCCAAGTCAACCTGTCAGATGAAATATTTGATCAACACCCACCTCCTCCCTAGTACGCCAACACGCTATTGCCTTAGCGAGAAGAAAAACATTTAGGTCAGTTTTTTTTTTTTTTCACTCTACTGAATTGAAATCCATCCCTAATCTGTCATATTACATGCTATATACTTTATAGAGACTTATGCATGTACCACTTGAGAAGGTTTGTCTTCTCCAGCTATTACAAAAGCTGGACCCATTTATTTTTTTAGGCTCTTTTTATCTCTGTCAATCAAAGAATTTGAACCATATTAGAATAAAGAAAATACTTTAAGTGCCAACTCCTAAAAACTGTTAGGAAGAGGAAATAAGTCCACATTATTAACATTTTTTGTTCATTATATTTTTATACAATCCATAGCTAGGATTTTTTTAATATAGATATTTTTCTGCTTTATGTCTTTCTTTTTGAATTTTTCTCCTTACAACATTATGCTATCCACATTTTTAAAACACCAAGGATTAAGGCAGTATTTTTTTTTTGTTGTTAAGTAATGGACGATGGATTAGTTTATATTCCTTACAAGTTGAACTTCAACAGATGTGTAATGCAGGTGTTGATATCAAAACTTTATGATACACCTGATTTTAATTTTCATCTAATGCCTTGATTGCTTACGAGTTAGTCATGTGTGGTGTTAGAAAAATTTTGAAATGCGGCTTAATCAGTTGTTAATTAAGAATAAATTGTCACATTTTAACGAGAAGGTAAAATACCTTTTTTCTGATGAATTGGCAATTACTTTTTTCCCCTTGCTTTTGTTATCAAAAAATTGAGCTCTGAGATTTGGATGATTAGAGATTATCAGCTACAATTATGACAATGTTCTGATTTAGCATTTTCCTCTTTGTGAGATAGCGGGAACTTGTTAATGCTTTTTAAAAATGTAAGTGCTCCTTCAATGTTTACATTATGACTATCAGTCATGATTGAATGTTGGAAATTAGTTCACGAAAGGGTTTACATGAATGTAACATAATTGCATTTCTTTTTGTGCCAATTGATTTTATTGCTATGTTTAATGGCCTGTTGCATACTTTACAGGATAATGAATTTCATTTTCCTTGTATTATACCATAAATAACCTGGGAATTTTTAAATTAGGATAATCATAGTAGCTGTCCTAACCTTGCAAACTTGTACTGTTCCATGCATTTGAGGATTACAGTGTATATCTAAGTCACAACAACTATGACATATATTTATATATTTGCATATTTTTAATGATTTTCTCAAAAACAGTTTGAACAGTTAGACAATGCTTTCTTCTACTTGTGTTAACTATTAAATGCTTGTATTTACCTGGCTAGAGATGTCACTTTATGTTAGACTCATTTATTTTTATCAGTTCATTTGATAAAGATTTAAGTCCATAATGATTTTGCAAATATGGCAGAAACTCAAGCTTAAATATGAAGCCCAATGACACCCCAAACTATGATGGATACATCTAGTTGTCACTAATATTTAACTTTAAAAGAGACTTTTTGGGGGGTCTTGGTAACTGCAGTGAGAGTCACAAGGTACATACACATTTCAAAATTTTGACTAATAGCAAAGAAAGTAAATCTTTTCTTTATGGAATACTGTACTTGAAAATACACAAAACATACATCTGTACAACTTGTACATTCATCTGTAAAACAAAGCATTAACCTAAATAAATCAAAACAATTTGAATTATTTAACAAAATGCATATCATTATTTTTTCTATTGCATACTCCTTCACAACAATTATAACATAAGGGATAATGGCGGTCAGGTTTTCAACAACGCGCTGTTTGCAAGGTTCTTATAATCCAGGCATCCCAGATATCGCAAACATTCACTGTCTTTACTACCAGGATTTGAAGAAAAGAAACAGCGTTATAGAATCTATAAATTTCACATCTATGAGTTTACTTTTTTCATTTAATTTATTTTTTGATGGGTAGCTAACAATCACCAGAGATATTAATATTGATTTAATAAATAAAAACATATATTCTTGATGCGCGTTATTTCCATGGGAAGCAAGCCACAGTTAATTTTTTTCTTTATAATTTCCACTATTTTTATTTATACATTTGTAACAGAACATCTCTATAGTACTGAAATTGGCATGAAGATAATAAATCCATCCAGTTGTGAAACAAATATATATTGAGACTCACCATAAGGCAATAATGTATTTATCATTTATTCTGTCCTCTAGGTGTTTTTTATTTCTTTTTATTTTTAATTTTTTAATTTTTTTTATTTTTTGAGTTGGAGTCTCACTCTGTCGCCCAGACTGGAGTGCAGTGGCCGCTCTCGGCCACTGCAGCCTTGACCTGCTGGGCTCTGGCAATCCATCCACCTCAGCTTTCCAAGTAGGTGTTTTTTAAAATTACATCTAGAATGTTCTTCTCTCCTGTAAAATTTTTAAAAAATAATATGTGCTAGTTTTCTTTTAACACTTTAAATTTTTATATTGGTATTAAAATATTTAAGCCATTTATGATCTATTTTTTGTTAAGAATAGTATATAGTTCAGCTTGATTTATCTTATTTTTGCTTATTGGCTTTTCAACTAACAAACCAACACTCTTTTTAAAAATTTATTTTTATTTTTTTATTGTAAAGAAGTGGGATACAATTCAGGGTTAAATATACAAACCAACACTCTTTATGGAATAATTTGTATTTTTCAAATTGACTTGAAATGTTCCTTTATTACATGTTGCATTTCCATATGTATTTGAGCCTCTTCTCATTTCTTATCTTATGTATTTGAGCCTCTTCTCATTTATTACCATTTTTTCTCCTTCTTTATTACTCAAATGACTTACTTATACTTCAATATTTGTCTAACAATTACTTCCCATATTAAATTTAAGAACTCATGTTGTCAGACTCCACACTACTATTTTTATTGCAGAATTGTCTTAACTATTTTTACCTGTTTGCCTGGCTTATGTGACCACATATTTTAATTCTTATTATATATGCATATATGTATCACTTTTCCTATTAGAATAATAACTGTATCCTCCTAACTACCAAATAAATGTATGCATTTGAAGAACTTTCATTTCATGCCCAATCAATGACTTCATGGGCCTCAGGATGTAAAGAAAGGCATTTCATAATTAACAAAAGATCAGATATTTGTGATATTATAAGACCTAGCTAATAAAAATTGCAGGTTCATCAGATATGAAGTTGAATTCAATGCAAATCACTGCTACTTGACTTACCGTTTAGCTCTTTATTAATACGTATTCATAGCTACCTACCTATTCTAGGACTTAGCTTTAAATGAAGAATTTATTGATTCTTATGATGATGGAACAGTAAAAAGAAGAATTCTGAGGACATCCTAACTTCATTTGATAGGATTACGGCTAGTTCCTCAAGTGTATTGGAGTTAGCCACAATGAGTTTTAGGGCCACTGCTTTAAAAATGAGCTCTGGAAAGAACTAGAAATTGACTTTCCATATAACCCAGCAATCTCCCTACTGATAATATACCCAGAGGAGCGCAAATCATTCTACAAAAAAGATACCTGCACATGCATGTCCATTGAAGCTCTGTTCTCAATAGCAAAAACATGGAACCAACCATGCTGCCCATCGAAACTGGACTGGATAAAAAAAACGTGGTACATATACACAATGGAATATTATGCAGTCATAAAGAAGGACAAACATATGAACTTTGCAGCAACGTGGATGGATTTAGAGTCTATCATACTCAGTGCTCTATCACAGAAACAAAGAGCAGAGTACCATATGTCCTGACTTACAAGCGGGCCTTGAACAATTATCATAATACCATAAGAAAGGGATTGGCAGTAGTGGGAAACTACTAGGGAAGGGGGTGATGGGATTGGCAGTTCAGGGAAACAGCTAGGGGAGGGAGGGGCACACCTCATCAACAAGGGTACCTGCATGATGAACATTTGTATACTTAACCCTGAATTGTACCCTACATCCTTAAAATAAAAAACAAAATAAAATAAAAATGAACTTTGTAGGCTGTATCAAATTGAGAAAAATTTACCTAATATATCAATTTCCACTCTCTTGATGGTGAGGGATTGTTATCAGAAAAATCTAGCCTGTTTTAGAGACCAATACAAAAACAAATGACTTTTCTGATAGGTGTGTCTATTTGGATATATCTGGAGAGACATTGCCCACGTGGCAAAAAGTACTTAGGTAAATACCAATTCCTTATTATTACTCTTTGGGACTTAATTGTAAAATGAAAACAACAGCAAACTCCTGTCCAGTTGGAATTAATTTACTGCCTTTCAAGATATCTAAGTAAGGTACTCAAATGCCCATCTGATGTTTTCATTACTTTATTTGGTATGCATATTTCCTGGGAAACCTAATTTTGTTTTTGCATTGCTAATGCATTTTATTTCAAGCTGTGTTTTGATTTTTCAAACTGGCAAATTTTCACAAGCTATCTAAATTTCTTATTTGCATGAATAACTATAGAATAAAGTCTAATATGAATATTCTTGAGCACACTGTATTTCAGTATGTAGCAGAATAGGAAATAGCATTTGTGAAAGATCCGCAAACTGTATTTGGGGAAAGGGAGGGGTGTGTTGTACATACCTAAGTGTTGATCACCAAGGTGACAAACCTCTTGACTTTGCTGGGAGTTAGTGGAACAAACACGACTTCACCTTCTCCATTTCTGGCAAATGAAATATTACTCATTTATTATTCAAATATTCCTTTGAGAGAAAGACTTTTACATTTTTATATCTTTCAAACATTTGACAAATGAATATATGCTGGTGATTTCTATGCATTTTTATCCATCTATGTAAAGCCTGAAAACAACTAGAACAAGGAAATTAAAGTCACCTGGTTAATCAAAATTCATTGTTGAAGGTTTCCAGATTCTTTCTACTAACCTCTCACTTTTTGTAAAGGAATTTCGTTGTGAGTAGTTAATATTTTATGGGAATGTTGTCAGCTTCTTACAGAGCCCTAAGGAGTTATATATTTTTCTGACATATGATCATAATTCCCATCAGTATGTTTAATGTCAGCATCTGTAGGATTCCTTTGATTTTTAGGGAGGAAAAAAATAAAGAATTTCAGACTCATCCAATAAGAATAACTGCATGCTTCAGGAAATTCACATTGCTCTGGGTGAATGCTTGGGGACCAGAGGGACACATATGCGATGGAAACCTCTTAGTGGTTTTTTGGTTAACCTGTTTTTCCTCTGCCTATTGAACTGTTCCAGGAGTGAGAATTTTGAGGACTAGCTTTGCATACACACACGCTAGTGTAGAAAGAAATACACACACACACACACACACACACACACATATGCATAATATAATACAGATAAGGCAATATATTATCTCAAAATTAATTATATACATTTAAAGTGAAATGGGAGTTTTTAATTAAAAAACAAATTAAGGCAAATTTATAATGCTTAAGTTTGTAGATAATAGATGTTTCTATAATTAGTCTATTAAAAATAAAATTTCTCCAGAATATCATCTGTATTACAAAGTACAAGATGACAGAAGAATCTTGAAACATGTTCATTACTCTGGGTGACAGGCTTTAAATCAGTAAGGATCTAATCAGTTTGTATTGGTAAAGTACGATATCTTTTTACTTTTCTTTTTTTCCGAGAATGAGTAGACAAAAAAAGTATTAAAATGACCTCTACAGGCAAAGAGACAGTTAAGCTGATAATTGCCTTGCTAAAGTCAACAACTGATTTAAAAGTGAGAAATTATCCAGTTAACTAATATAACCGACCTTTTAACAAAATTGAATTAATATTCCAATTTAGGCATCAGGTAAATTCAGACACTAAACATATCGTAAACTCTTGATCTATTGTGGTTTTTTGTTTCGTTTTGTTTTTTGTTTTTTGGCTATTGGGAATGCATGTTGTGCTTGATACAACTTTGGAGAAGATCTTTACAAACATTTTCTCCTAAAAAGCATATAAAACCTTACCTTCTACCAAACTTACTCCATGAACAAGTAAATACTTGACCATTGTTTTTCTAGTTTTCTTAGTATCAGAGATTTAAAAAGACATCTTTAAAATGGGCTTTAAGAGAAGTCTTATAAATTTGTTTAAAGAAAAGTCTTACATATATTTACCAGTTACAATTTTGAAACATTAAGATCTGACTACAAGTTTGATCTGGCTGAGGAATCATTGCATCTGAACTTTTAATAAAAATAGGAACTCTACAGTATGTATTAACTCTATGTATATAGAGAAGCTTTTATCTCTTTCATTTTAAACAAGTAAAGGCCATAGTTAGCATAAATTGTAAGCTTGACATAGCAAACTTTTTCTATATAAAAATCTTTGTTTTCTTTTTTTCATTTGATAATATGTCCACAAGATTATTGCAAAGTACTTTACATTATGAACATGCATTTTCTTAAAAGACATTCTGAGACAGTAGGTATAAAATTGAAAAATAAATGGAACTAGTTTCTAATTAAATAAAAACACTTCAGAGATTTGGGCATAGTATATTTATCTGACATGTTTAAGCTGTCTTAAGCCAAAGACAACATCATAATTAAGATGTGGAAAACTAGTGATAATTTGATTAGGAACAACCAAAAAAAAAAAAAAAAACCCTACCATCACAATTAATATTCTGACAAAGGAACAAGACATGAAATGATTAAGAAGAGACAAAATTTTCATTATTTGTAGACAATGTGATTATACACCAAGAAAACCCAGGAGAATCTGCAGAAAAACTTTTAGAATTAATGAGGAAATTTAGTTAAGCATTAGATGCAAGACACTGTAAGCCTGAATAATTAAAACAATTGGTATTAGCACAAAAATGGACAGTCCAATCAGTATATTAACCCCCCATATACGTGTTTGGTATATTAATTTTGTATTACCTTGTATTAAAAATTAACACAATAAAATGAAGACGACTAAGTTACATATTTTAATTATTGTTTTGCAGTATTTTTTGCCCACAGAATTTATCTGATTATATTCTTCATTTAGTCATATTTATTGAGAACCTACTATGTGCCAGGCATTCTTCTGGGCATCTAGATGGCATCTAGATGGCATCAGTAAAAATAATCATCAAAAGACTTTGCCCTTATAATTTCACTCTCTGCTAATGCAAAACCCTTCTGATCTTGAGTAGTGTTCTATCACTTCCTGTTATTTTTCTATCCCTACATCAAATAATTTGCTCTTAACATTAAAAAAAAGATGGGGGGAGCTTTTTGGTTTCCCTAGGACATATCCATTGGTGCCTGTGTCCCAGCGTATTTAATCTCCTTCCTTTACTCTCACCCAGTATCTCTCATCAAGAAATCTCTCTGGAGTTTATACCCAGGGCTGGAATTGCTTATTTATGGTATATATGCGAAAAATACTGCTTTTCAGAGTAGTTTTATCATTTTTTCTGCAGTTCCTATTTTCCTATTTCTCACAAACAATTGATATTTATCTGTCATTGTCTTTTTGAATAGTTAGAAATATGTCATTGACAGTTTAAGTTGTATTTTTTTCTTACGAATGCAGTAGATCACCACGCTATACTTCACACTCATTTTAGTTTCTCCCTTCATGTATTGGTTATTTATATATTTTGCACATTTCTTGCTAATTTGAAGAGTTTCTTATACATTATAGATAGAAATCATCTCTCAGATGTAAAATGTTACAAATATCCTTTCCAACTTGCCATTAAAGTCATTATAATAAAATCCTTCACTGAATTTGGATCTTATCAATTGCTTTTTGTTGTCACAAAAGCATTTGCATCACTTTTTAAGCTCTAGTATCTTCATATTTAGGTGGTAATTTGGAGCTTTTTTTATATGGTGTTAGAGAATTTTCTCTATGTAGTGAGTCACTTTTTTAACCCAATATCATTCAATTACAAAATAATGCATTCAGGTTTTTAATGTCATCTCTATATCAAATTGCCATTTATACATATACAAGTCGGTCTCAGGGCTTTCCATTCGGTTTCACTGTACCATAAGTTTTTCTGTATTTGTCTCATATCCTTTTAAATACTGAACAATGACTTGATGTTATAATATCTAGTAGAAAAAGATACATATTATTTTCAAAAGTTGTTTCAGTCATCTGTAGACTTGCTTGCCTCTATATTTTTTATAACCGGTTGTCAAGTTACCAAAAAAATGCTGGGATTTTTTTTTTAATAGAGTTTAATTGGATTGATAGTTTGATTTGATGAGAATTTACATGTTCATGGTGTTTAGTCACATCATTTATGAACAACATATATCTTTCTACTTATTCAGTACTTATTTGGTTGCATTTATAATGCCTATGCACTTATTGTTATATTAATTCCCTGATAACATAGATTTTGTTGTTATAGTAAATGGAATCTTATTTTCTGTTACCTCTTCTAATTGGCTTCGGCTGTGATTTTATTTTATAATCTTATAAACTTGCTGAGTTCTCTAATTAGTTCTAATAGTTTTAAAAATTGACCGGGCATGATGGCTCAAGCCTGTAATCCAAGCACTTTGGGAGTCTGAGACTAGAGGATTGCCTGAGCCCTTGGGTTTGAGACCAGCCTGAGCAACATGGTGAGACCTCCTCTCTACAATTTAAAAAAAAAAAAAAATTAATGGGATATGATAGCGCATGCCTGTGCTTCTGGCTACTTGGAAAGCTGAGACCAAAGGATCACTGGAGCCCAGCAGGTTGATGTTGGGGTGGCCATGAGTGTGCCACTGCACTCCAGCTTGGGTGACAGAGTGAGACTCCAACTCAAAAACCAAACACACACACAAACAAACAAATAAAATAAAAATTTATTTCCTCATACTTTCTATATAAGTAAACATATAATTAGCAAAAGTGAAAAAGAGCAAAGAACCTCTTTCTATTTAATGTTTATATCTCTTCTTTCTTTTCCCTGCCTTATTAAATTGGTGAGAACTTTGAGTAGCATATGAACATTGACATTCATCAGAGGTAGCCTTGTCTTATTCTCAACCTTCAAAGAAATGTTTCAGAAAATGTTTTCTGCAAAAGTAGCATTTCTTCTAGGATTCGATGTTAAAGATACTATTTTTAAATTTCAAAAACATTTAACTTTTATTGTTAAAAGGTATTATACACTACCCAATGCTTTTTACATCACTCCCAGTGATAATGTGATTTCTATTAGTTCATTCATATAATTACATTGATGGACTTTTCAGACACTAAATAATTCTTGAAGTAAATTGTATTTGATTGTTATATTATTTATAATACGCTGCTGGATTAATTTAGTTAACATTATATTAAGGATTTTTATAACTATGTTTATAAGTAAAATATACCTGTAACTTACTTTTCCAGTACCAGTTCTATGTGGTTTAGATTGAAGGAAAAACATTCCCCTCTTTTTTTTTACTTTTAGAATGATGTATTTAATGTAGAGACAAAATATTCCAAAAATTTTGATTAAAATATATTTATAAATCATGGTAATTTTGGTGAATCTGGGTTACAGCCTTGATTACCATTTCTAATTCTTTAATTATTAATGCTTATTCACATTCTCTATTTCTTATTTGGAAATTTATCATATATATTTTCCAGAAAGTTATCAATTTTAGCTGGGTTTTAAATGTGATAATACATAGCAGTATATTTCTTAATAAAACAAAAAATTTGCAACATCTATAAATATTTTCTATTTTTCTTTCAGTATTTTTTAGCTTATCCATGTTTTTTCTTGTTAAGCTTGTCAGAAATTTGTCTTTTCAAAGCTCGTAGTTTTGTTATTTCTCTTAATTTTCACTCTTCATTTACTTTTACCTTTATCGCTTTCTTGTATGTTTCATATCTCTTAACTATTCTCTCATCTCCTTTGGTACCTTCTGAGAGAGAGCTACCTCCTGATGTTTCTGCTCATTACTTTTTCCTTCAGATTAATCTGTTCTGCTGTTCAACATATATAGTGAATTTTTAATGATCTTTCATACTCTTTCTACTTTCTAAAAATAACTGTTTGCTTTTACAATTCTCCCATGTCCTTTAATGTCTATAATATTTGCTTTATAGTCTTGCTATTTTTACTGCATTCGTTCTGCTGCTTCTGCTGTAAATTTCAATAACTGGTTTACATGCTTTACATTGAAGGAATAACATCCTCCCTCTCTTTTTTTATTTTTTTAGAGCAATGTACTTAATGTGGGATAATCTATTCCAAAAATGTTGGTGAAACATATCTATAAAATCCTGGTTTATTTTGTATTCACTGTCTTTATTGTAAGTGTTTCTCATTTCTCTAACGTCTTTTACTTTTTGCTGGTGAAGTCTTAGCCTTGGCTAGAACCATCTACCTTCAAAGAGGTATAAAGGACTAGGCTTGACTTTATCTCTCCCACATGACTTTAGGTAAGAATGGGTGGCTTGAAAAATAGATGCCTCAAATATTACAATCTAGCCTCAACCACTCTCTATTACCGTCTCCCTAATAGGCTCTGTGATTTTATGCTAATATTTTATAGATATTAATCTACCTGAAAAGAAAAATAACCATTATCTTTTGAAAAAATATAAAATTTAATGTACTTGTCTAAAGAAACCTGGATGCTTATTTGATATTTTTTTTAAAAAATCATTTTTTCTTTTTATGAATTCTTAATTTTTACCTCCACAGAGTTTTGCCTTCTTATTTAACCCTAATCCCATTTGTTTTTTTGTTTTTAAACTAACATAGTTGGCTTATTATAAATTACTGCAGTGATTTTATAGGGAAAATATATTGTGATATTACATTGATAAATTCAGACACATTTTTTCCTAATAAAAAACAAATTGGCTTGCTCTGCCTATGGGGTGGCCATTTCCCATCTCTGTGTTTCTTTAATAAACTTATTTTTCTTAAAAAAAAAAAAAAAAGAAGAAGAAGAAGAAGAAAGAAAGAAAAAAAAATCCAAAAACCTTGAAACCGAAAGATTATTAAAATGCCTATTAGTGGGTTTTATCACTTTTCCTGAAAATGATGACCATAAAACAGTGCTGAATTATTTGCAGGAAATTTTTGCCATATATTAATTAAGATTAGCTAATTATGAAGCTAATAAAAGATAAAAATATTTAAATGGAATAAAAGAGATGAAGTTTTTGACAAGAGAAAAATTGAAGAAGTTGAGAAAATACCAAATGTGTGTAAGGCAAACATAAATAAATTTTGGAAATTTTAACCTCATTGGAATAAGAATCCATGTGTTTAATATTAGCATAGAATCTCAAATGCTTTTAGAATATGATGTCTTTGGTATGTGATAGAAGTTGTCCGTCAAACAAATAATTAAATTCTGTCAACAGTCAACATCTTACAAAATCATGGAGTTTCAAATGTATATTGTTATATCTTGGTCATATAATTTTATAGCAATCTGACACTATAGGAGTGTTCTCCCGTGATATCTGAATGGATATAGTGGAAAACAATGTTCTAAGACAAAATTTTCAGTGAATGTAAATTTTCTATTTTTCTTTATCATGTCTATTGTAACTTGGTAACTAAAATTAGAACTGTTTTGAAATTGGACATAAACAAGTTTGTTCATTTACTTGTCAGGAAATGTGTATTGTATACCTCATATACCAGACACTGCTGAGCTATTACTAATGAAAAGAAAAAGCCGGGCTCGGTGGCTCAGCCCGTAATCCTGCGCTTTGGGAGGCTGAGGTGAGTGGATTGCCTGAGCCCGCGGGTTCGAGACCCGCCTGGGCAACTTGGCGAGCCTTCATCTCTACATGAAAAAAAAAATAAATAAATCAGTCAGGCATGGTAGCACGCGCCTGTAGTTCCAGCTACTCGGAAGGCTGAGGCAGAAGGATCCCCGGAGCCCAGCAGGTCGAGGCTGGGGTGGCCAGGAGCGGCCACTGCACTCCAGTCTGGGCGACCGAGTGAGACTCCAACTCAAAAAAAAAAAAGAAAGAAAGAAAAAAAAAAAACCAAAAAAACCTGTCACTTTCTCACAGACACCACAGACCAGGAAGGGAGATGGTTGCACAACAATTAATTATACCCTGAGTTATTTAATTTCAGTTTTCAGTAGCCAAAATCGTAAAGCATAGAGTAGCGTGAAAGCATACGGAATTGGGAATGGAAGAAATTTACCAGCTCTGGGTAAGCAGGGAATGCCTCCCTGAAAAAGTAAAATTTGACCTGGACTGAAGGATGAGTGGAGGCAGAAGTCTGGATAGGGATCAAGCAGGAAGAGAAATTCTGCTTTCCTGGCTCTCCTTAGTCATTCCCCTAAGTGGTTCGTCGAGTGAGGCCACAATCCTAACAGAGGCTATTCTTTTTCTGTTCTTCCGGGTTCCAGTTTCTCGTTGTTCAAAAGTGCAAGGTGGAAAGGGAAGATGTGGTTAAATAGGAGCTAAGGCAGTTTGCAATGAAGGAATGAATGAAAGCCTTGGGATCCCCATTTGTATCGGTAGGTTTAAATTGTCATCCCTGCTGGCTGATGTGCTGGTTCCCTGGATAAAGCATTTGCTGAGTAAATGAGGTGAAGAACATACACCATTGCCTGTGGCCTCTCCACCCATACTGACTGCCTCAGCATGGAGGCCAGTGATTAAAAGGATATGGAAATTTGCTGCTTCCAACCCTGAAAAGGCCCTGTGCAATAATTTGCAGCACCATGGAATATGCTTTTCCTTTTTGTTTAACTGTTATATTGGGACATATTATTTGTTCTAGACTGTCTCGAAACCATCTCTGAAATACATTCTAATTTAATAATGATAAAAAGAATAGTAGTCTATAGAGGGTATATTTTCTAATTGTACCATTGAGACTGGCATAGATTTTTATCTGGAGGTTATTTTTAGCAATTTGAACAAAAGGTTTGCAATCAAGTAGAACATAGATGAGCTGTGCCCTCATGATGTTATATTCTCACTCAGGGCACAACTTAGTTTGTGATCATGCATTTAATTAAAATGTAGAAGTTATCCCTGGCATTATCTTGTGTACAATCTGGTTAAACAATTTCTAAAAGCTTTATTGGAATTACAGAGTGACCTCTTTAAATGAATGAAATTCAGGACAGCACTATTCTATAACAATGATGGATTATATATAACCAACTCCTATCTTACTAATGTGTTAAATGCTGGCTTCATTTCAGAGTATTGTACTGACTAAATACTACTGCTACAGTTTTGCCACAAAGGCTAGTATCAGTGATATTTCAAGCACATTTATAAATATAACCAAAATACCATGTGCACAAATATTCATTAAATAAAAAAAGAACAGAGAAAACATACTGATCAAGAAGCTAGGCTTTTTCATGAGGTTTCTAGCTAGATCTACAATCAGACCAAGAATATTAAAAGAACTGTGAATTTCATTTTCCCTCTTAATTAAAAAATGATTACATATTTTTAATAATTATTGCTATTAAATCATAGTAATAGTCTTTAAATGATTTTCATTTGCTATGACTATTTCTGGAATTTTGGTTGAAGGTTTTATTGAAGTATTTACTTGAAGCATTTAATGTAAGCTATTGTAACCTTGTAGCAAAATTTGATCGATATGATTGATTAGAATTAGTTGAGCACCAGGACTGTCAATTCTAAATATATTTAGTAGAGCTTTAAAATCACATACATATAGAACTAGATGGGCAACATTTCTTTTTAAAATATTTGAACTTTAATAACAAGTCTGCACTATCAGATTGTTGTCATCATCCATCTATTTATTTATTTACCCATTATATTAATTTATGTATGATCCACTTACTGTGTGGCAAAACCTTAACCACTGTGTGACCCATGCTGTTATGAAGATGAATAAAATAGCTGATAATAAGAATTGACACCTACTGAATACTATTTTGTGTCTCAAACTTTAAGCATGTGATTAATAATACAGTCAACCCAAAACTACCATATAAGGTAGGCATTATTCTTAACCCCATTATTAGGTGAGAGGCCAAAAAAAGACACATAAAATGACTTATTCATGCTTACCTAGTTGAAAAGTGGGTAAGATTCAGATCTAGTTAAAAAGCTGTGAGATTCATATCTAGCAAAACTCTGGGTAAGAATGCTCTTAATTGTTAAGCTTTTTTTCTCTATGACAGACAAATCCCTACAGTTTTATCTTAATTATAGTATGAACTTTTAAATTGATCTAGTAAGAAATACAAACATGTGAGAAGATAATTACAGCTCACTGTGATAACGCCTATTGTAAGCAAGTTCTAGATGTTTAGATAGGGTACAAAAACCAAAGTCAGGAGTATCTTTCAGAAAGTGTGATCTCATACAGCAGAGATTCTCCTTCACAGGAAAAAAAAAAAAATTCAATTAGCAGCCAACTCTTATGATACTAAAAATGAAGTAATGGAAGCCTAAATCACAATTTGCAGATCTTTTACTTAAGGAATAAAAGTTTTTAGTATTTCTATCATGATTTTTCTTTTACCTTTGATACCCTAGCTTTTTAAAAATGAACATATATTAATATTCAAACTAAAATCATTAATCACACTTAGATTGGTTATTTCACAAACGTTTTTATTATTGTGTGTCATATCATAATACAATTTAGTTATCATATGATGAAATATTTTCAGCAGATAATACTCTTGCTACTATTATACAGGAAATTGAATATGTTAATACCCCAACTTGTTCTGTAACGGTATAGTTACTTCTAGATATCATCCACTAGCTGATCAGCTTGGTAATTATGCACTGGCTTCCATTTAAGGCTGAAGTTTTGGTTGTTGTTTAACTCTATAACAGATTATACCATGTAAAATGTTCCTCAATCCTATTTTCAAGCAAAGGAATAAAAACAAGCAATATTAACTGAAAAAGATATTAATGGCAACGAGGTTGTGATTACCTACATAAAATAAAAGGCTAGTGATAAGGAATATTTAACTCATAAACCCAGTCAACAAGTTCTTCTAATATGTATGTATTTTGAAGGAAAAAATATTTTTGTATTTTTTAGATTTTAATACTCAGTTTTGCAAATGTAGATACATCCTTATAGTATGTAACAAATGAGAAGTTGCTAAAATTAAAATTACTTGTGTGTCATTTAGAAAATTGTGTTGTTAAAAATAAGACAGTCACTTTCTCTATATTCATGGAGTGAATAAATTAATATCATTTTACTATTGAAATATACATTAATTTATATGCTCATAGAAGTACCACTCAATAAAACCTGTCCAGTTTTGATGAATATATGTAATTACATCATTACTTACCCTTGATCCAATTAGAACTGGATTTCTTTGAAAATAAAGTGCTCATTTTTAACAAGACTATGTTAACCTTGATTCTATTGCTAAAAGACAACTAAGCCACTTTGTCCTGGAAAAGTATTAACTGTAAGGTCAGATACCTTATAACTGGTAGAAATATTTTACTTGTGGTTGGAGAGCCAATTTATCTATGAAAGAGAAAGAACCACCACATTAATTTCCCAACATGCATTGAGATCAGCATTTCTTTAAAAATAATGAATTGTAGGTACTTATTCTGAAATATGATTCTGTAGGGACAGCCCATAGGTGAATTGTAGTAGCGACCAGATACAAAACATCATTCTGAAAAATTTTGCTACCTCTATTGAATGTATCCAGTAAGTCATTGGCCATCATTCATTTAAAGACATAGATAAAACACTTTCTCAATCAAGCCTGACACATTCCTGCTGTCAGGCCTTTGTTCCAGCTCTACCTTAGCCTGGAAAATTGTTTTTCCAGATATTTCTGTGGTCAAGTATATCACGTCTTTCAAGACTTTATCAGTGTTCACTTTACCTGCTCATTTTCCCCCATCTCTAGCAAACTTGTGCCCTACAACACCATTCCTGTAGTTCAGTTCCTTTTTTTATTCTACTCTACTTTTTATTTTTTTACTACAGCAGCTACCATAACAGTACCAGAGTTAGCAAATAAAAACAGAGAGCACCATGTTAAATCTGAATTTCAGATAAACAATGAATAATTTTTTAATATAGGTATGTTCCTGTCTCAATATTTGCACACTTATGCTAATAAATTATTCATTATTTATCTGAAATTCAATTTTTAAAATACAGTTCAATCTCCTACATTTTATCTGACAGTCTTAACTTATCACCTCCTAACATCCTAACAGACTATAAAATTGACTTACTTTTTTTTTTCGTGAGACCAGGGATCTCTATTTTTGTAACTTGCCAAGTGCCTAAAAAAGTACTGAACTTGAAGCAGATGTTCAATAAAGACTTGGAAGATGAAATTTATAAAGATGACCTAGGGTTTTTGTGGTATCCCCCCCCAATATAGCCTCAGTTCTAGAGATTAATATATCATTGATTCAGTATTTAAATCTACCTTAGTAATTCACTCATATTTCTACATGGTTAATTTGGTTAACCATTTGATTAACATTATTCACTTATTAAATAAAAACCTTTGACCAACTATACCTGAGATGACTAAATGAAAATATGGCACAATACGCGAATGAGGAGTTCTTGCTGGAAGGCATAAAAATTCATTCCAGGGCTATTAATTTATATTGTTTTTTTTTCTTTAACAAATGCTGGGAAGACACGTTTGTGGATTATTGTAATACTAAATTAATAATGCCTTTCATTAAGATACATTTTATTAGCAGAGGATTGCAAGTAAACAATGGATCTGTGCTTTTTATTAGGGCAAATCTATTGTGACTTTTTGTCCAGTAAATTAGGCTGTTTGCTGAGTAGGATTAAGCAGTGTAATTATATTTCCTTACTTAGTATTTATAGGGTCTCATTCAGGTTCACTTCCCTTTCAGCAGAATGTAAGATAGATTTTCTTTACTTTCATAAGTCTTACTAGAGTTGAAATGCAGTCTTTGTTACCACAAGTATGTAAAAATAGACAAGGAAGGGAAACCACTGTTTAAAATTGTCATAGTCCAACAGAGGGGTACATGTATAAGGCCTCATCGATCTATTTATAGAGATCAGCTTCAAAAAAAGATTCCCATGAAAATCTAAAATTTTGTTTTGGTTTTTCTTTTAATCTAAATTAGTTTGGAATGACTTGGATGTGAATCCTTCTTGATTCAGTGTTTGGGATACATTGTTTGTGTATGTACATATAAAAAGTAAGTTACACATACTGGAAAACATGTAATCCTGGCTTGATAAAAACATTAATCCGTTTTCTTTGTTTTACTGTTATTCCCATTATGAAAAAATACAAGTGTAGCAGGAAAACCTCATCATTTGTTTCTCTACAGTCTCTTCTTCTCCCATATAATCAAAATGGCTCAGATACTTAGGAAATACAATTTAGACTCCTTTTAAATTCTGTAAGGGCAGGGCTCGGTGGCTCAACCTGTAATCCCAGCACTTTGGGAGACCAAGGTGAGTGGATTGAGCCTGCGGGTTCGAGAACAGCCCAGGCACTTTGGCAAGAAAATTAATAATTTAAAAAAATTAGCTAGGCATGGCAATGCGTGCCTGTAGTTCCATCTGCTTGGAAGGCGGTGGCGGAAGGATCGCCAGAGCCCAACAGGTCAACGCTGGAGTAACTGTGAGTAGGGTGCCACAGCACTCCAGCTTGGACCACAGAGTGAGACTCCAACACATACACACACACACACACACACACACACACACACACACACACACATTCAGTCAGAACAGTATGAAGCTCTCTTAAAGACTTAAAACATCTTTGTTAAAGCATGATATATGTTGTTCTTACCAACATAAGCATATAAATTTAAAAAAACAAAAAAAATCAACATCCTTTCTTAGTCCAGACTCAGGAATCACAGCTCTTGTGGCTCAACAAATCTCCTGAAGCACATGCTGGACAAATTGCTCAGTCTCTTAATTTTTTGAAGTTGCATCATATCATTACTAATAGAGAAAGAAAAAAGCAAATGCAGATTGGAATTCCAAGTTTCACAATAGATTTTCCCACTCACTCCAATTAAAAATCACCATTTATGGCCGGGAGCAGTGGCTCAGGCCTGTACTCCCTGCACTTTGGGAGGCCGAGGCTAGAGGATTGCCTGAGTCCGTGGGTTCGAGACCAGCCTGGGCAACTTGGTGAGACCTCATCTTTACAATAAATCAAAAATATGAGCTGGACTTGGTAACATGCGCCTGTAGTTCCAGCTATTTGGAAGGCTGAGGCAGAAGGATCATCTGAGCCCAGCAGGTTCGGGCTGCGGTGGCTGTGAGAGTGCCACTACACTCCAGCCTGGGTGACAAAATGAGACTCCAATTAAAAAAAAAAAATTACCATTTATATGCTTTAGAAAAGTTTGCAATGCACAGCACATGTAAAATATTTTATGTCCTAGAAATATACTTTCTCCACTGAGAGAGAAAATAAGTGAAATTCGTCCTGAAATGTTACAATTTGTATATCAATGCTCGATTATCAAGTCATCCAAAATACAGAGAACTGTCCTCTGTATGAGAATCTCATGAGAGGTCAAATATCTAAATATGTTGACTATAAAGGAAAAAGGATTTAATGATGTGCTTATTACTCATTACCTAATTTTATCCTCCCAAATGCCAAAAGACATTCAGAATTATCAACACTCAGTAGAGCAATGGGAGGGGGACTCAAACAATCACCTAAATTAATAACCAAGATTTTTTTTTAAAAATTAAGACAATGAAAGTATGGTAAATAAATTAGAGATATCAATCACAACTTCTATACCAATACAGTTCGAATGCAGTGGCCCTGTAAACCATGAGTCAATTGTGGTCATTTTGGCGCTATTTTGTTGACACTGCATTTTGTTGAAACCTCTATCAATAACTATTGTATATGTTGGTTGTAGTGTTTATGTTTTCTCAAGACTATGAGATAGCTTAAAATGAGGATTATTATAGCTTTGCATTCCTGTATGCCCCATTTGTAGCCTAAGATGTAACTGGTAGATAGTAGATGTCCAATAAATGTTTAGTGAATAAATATAATATGAGATGGGAGGTTGTGGGATAACAAGCCGCCTTCTCTGTTTTCCTAAACCCATAGAAGCCTACCTGCATCAACATTTACTCTTCTTCCCCTACTTTATACTCTCTGCTTCAGTTTTTCTTAACTATATTTGCAACTACATGATATATATATATATATATATATATATATATATATACAATATATAAATATTTATCATATCAATTACATAAACATAAACATTATAGACACTTCTCTGGAAGTTTGATGGGAAATAGTTGGCTTATTGGTGATATTAGATGCTTGGACAGATGACTGGTACAGTGACTTGTGAATGTAATCCCAGCACTTTGAGGGGGCCAAGCAGTAGGTACGTGGTGACTGTATTCTCAGCTATTCTGGAGGCTGAGTTGAGAGCATCGCCTGAGCCCAGGAGGTTGAGGCTGGTGCAAGCTGTAATTGTTCCACTGTACTCCAGCCTGGGTGATAGAGTGAGACTCTAACTCAAAAAGAAAGAGAGAGGGAGAGGGAGGGACGGAGGAAGGGAGGGAGGTAGACAAAGAAAAAAACCCAAATTAGACTAAGCCCATATATTATAAAAGTTTTTTTTAAAAAAAGATAATCAGGAAAGAAAAGTAACATCTTACAGTTCATCAGTGTTAACTTTAAGTCTTCTTCCAATGACAACTTATATAAATTCACCTTTAAAGACTCTCTTCTTACTATTTCTTAATGCTCATAGACAGATAGTATTGTAGTATCTTTCCCTGATAGTCTGTTTCTTTATGATGTTTTTCAAATGTTCTCATAATTTTAGTTAAAAGTTGACTGTCTTTTCCAGCCCTGCATAAATGCTGATCTGAATATTCTTAGCCTCAGTTAAAATCCCATTTCTCTGAATTTATCCACCAATACCTCCACCATTCCCAAATAATGAGTTGTTAAAAATCCAAACCATACATCTTTCCCTCTTTTGTGTTTAATTTACATATATAAACGTAATTATTTTATAGAAAATCACAAAGTGCATATATAAGAATATATGTTCAAATTAGAAAAAAATTACTTTGTCATGTAATCTAAATAGCTAGTAAATCTGCATTACTAACTCCAAAGAGTATTTTTAAATAAGAAAAAAACTTTCTATTGTTAGATGTATAGATTTCTAATAAATTTCATCAAAAAGCTTACATATTTTTCTTATAGAACATATTTTGATTTGAGATATTAGTGTTCAGCACAAATACATTACAATTAAGAGAGCAGTATGAAGAAACATGTTGGCTGTTAGACAGTAATATAAAATTAATTGACATATGAGCTACAAAATTATACTGCCAGTTATTGCTTGAAGGCCTGCTGGTGATCCCCAGCTTCCATCAGGTGACAGTTTTAATATTTGACGGTGATGCTCATTTTACCTGTAGCAGCTGCTTGATTCTTTCTGCTTAGAGAAAGGATTTCAAAAATAAAACACTATGAGGTCTTAGGCATAAAGGAGAAAATATTAGAACAATCATAGACACATCATATTCATTTCAAATATTCTTATCCTCTCTCTCTATATATATATATGATTGAAAGGCTAAATACTTTTAATTACAAAAATTAACAAAGAATCTATGAAAGTATTTTCAAATTTTTTTTTTTTTTTTTTTTTTTTGAGTTGGAGTCTCACTCGGTCACCCAGACTGGAGTGCAGTGGCTGCTCCCG